>NW_008616918.1:44821-77813 GCF_000691845.1 Merops nubicus | reverse complement strand
GAAAGAGTGGATTGATATTAGAAAATGATGTTGCATATGAACAGCAAATGACTTAAAAGACTTCCTCAGCTTTTTTATAGTCACAATGCAATTTCAGCATGTTCTACAAATATATCTGAACATTTCCTGTCTAACCAAAATGACTGCACCTGCTATTTGTCAGAAAGTTGGTCAGCTTTCTCTTGGTGCCTCAGTGAAATGCTTTAGGTCAGTGTTTGCAATTTAGAGAAGGTTAGAGAAGGTAGTGATACACTCTCTGATATTCAAACATGGAAGCTCTCTAATGTACTTTAAAATACCACGGTCTTGTCTTTTTTATCTTCCAGAAAGCGAGAGAATGCTCAGGCCATCCTCTGGGAAAAGTAAATCTTGACTTTCTGTTACCTTGCATTCCTAGCCCAGAATCTGAGCTGTACCTCTACAAACACATGAACATAGTTAGGAAACTGTCAGGGAAAGCCAAAATTTTGGTTAATGATAGGGTTGGAAAGCGGATGTCAAAAGAGCTATGTCAACCACCAGAGTGCTGTGGGTCAGTCCTTCAGTGTCCATTGATACCGAGCTTATCTGAAGCTCTTTATATTTTAAACCACAGATCTAGTCAAAGGGCTGGCTATAAAAAAAGTTTTCTTTCTTAAAGCTACATTGAGATTTTTAAGTATTCTGTATGGAATAAAGGTTTATATAACTGAGAAGAATATATTTTCTCCTTTTTTTGATGTCTTGTAGTTTTGCAGTAAGCCTCAACCAGTATTAGGATAAAGTGTTGATGTAAAAGAAATGGTCTACCAGTGGATAATGAAAGCCTAGCAGTAGTAACAGGATGGAAACGTAAGCAAGAGGTTGGAGATTTGCTCTGTGGCATGTGGAATATAGAGGGCTATAGTTAAGACTGGAATGAACATTGGCGTCAGGGGTAGCAATAGAATTTCATAAATAGTAGGTTGAATAACTTACCTCAATAAAGCCTGAGCATCCTTATAAAGAAGCAAATTAAATGTTTTACAATGGAACAAAACAAAAATCTAGGTCTTTTTTCATCCTTGGGAAGCCACTGTGAGAAAATTAGTAAAATAAAAAGTTCAGTTTCTCATCCAGAAAATCACTCTAGTGGGAAGCACAGTTTTTCTTGCTGTTGTTCTAGTAGCTACCTCGTCTGACTCTTTTTTTCCACTGTAGCTGCATTGACTGTATATATAGTACAGATCTGTATATGTCTTTTGTCCCTAAAGTAGTCTGGAGGTGTCTTGCTCAAGCTCAGAGGTAGTAGGATGCTACAGGAGCAAGAGGCTTTTGCTTAATTTCAAGTTAGCTACCACAAAGGAAACTTCACTATTCTTCCTCCAAAATGAGTGAAGTACACATACTATATGTATATCTGAGGGTTTTTTTACTAGCTTTTCCTTAAACACTCAAGGCTTAAACGACTGTTCATCAAGTTTGTTGCTTTGTGCATGAAGACTGAGGGTTTCCAATTATAAGTCTATAGGTAAAACGCTGCCATATTGACATTGGGTTCAAGATTGGCAGAAGCCATATATAGATGGTTTTTTGGTCTTTGATGTATAACTTTTTGAATGCATAAGGTCTTGCATATTAGGTTAAACAATGATGTGCGTTTCCAAATGCATGCTTCTATCTTCTATTTGGTGACAGATGATCAAATATTCTCATATTTCTTCCTGAAAGATGAGTTATTTACTACATCTTTAAAATAATCTGGACTGGCTTTTCAGAGGTTGAGGTGCTTTTAAAAAAAAAAAAAAATTTCTTTCAGTAATGCCATAAATGATAAGTAAAAGAACTCACTCAGAGATGTAGTCACTCCTAAGGAATAGCTGTGAGAAAGCTTTGTTTTCACTAAGTGTTTAATCTAGTAAGCCTTGAAGCTTTGGAAGTAGTTGCATACTCCAGGAGGCACGTGCTAGTACTGTCCTGGTTTGAACAATCTGAGCTGCAGGTGTCTCCTGTTTAGGAAACTCTACCCTTTTGTTATGTGCAGCACTGGGCTGCATGAACCACACAATTCCTTACCCAACTGAAGAATCAAGAGGAAATATTATGGGCTACAACTACCAAAAGGGAAGCTTGAACAGGATGCTATGATTACCACTAACATTCTGTAAAAGATACTTTGTAGTCTTTGACCTTGTGCGATTAAAGTTCTGTCTTTAGTATCTAGTTCATCATGTAACATCTCTAGCACTTAACATTTTGGTGCTTTGGTTCAGTACCAACTCCAAGGGAAGAGTGCCACCTACTGAACCACCGATTTTGTTTCCCAAAACATCTGTATTTGCCAATTTCTGACCTAAAAGAGTGACCAAATCCTGTCTTGCTTATATTAAGAAATGTGTGAGCATCAAGGCCTTTACACGACGTGACAATATGTAATTTTGCAAATCTGGATGAGATTACTGCAGCATGGCACTTGCTAAGAGATTTATTTCTTTCATTTTGAGCATTGGAGCTTTTAATCTAACATGATAATTATAAAAGACTGCAATAAAAGTGCAGTTAACAACAGCCCTCATAGTATTCCTATTATCTGAACCTGATTTGAACTCTTTACTGCTATAAGTGCTGAAATATACGACTAATGATTTCTTTGGAAATATACTAATAATTGATGGGATATTTCAGTCTTAGTCTCATAAAAATTGGAAATGTCTTTAAAAAGAATTAAACCAATAAATCTCCTTATGCTTCCCACTAGACACTCAAGTGCATTTCATCAAATTCTATCATGCAAAAAATTTCAATTATCCTTCCATAAATATAGATTACAGTAAATATTTATCCCATAATCTTTTCTGTTGATTCCAGCATGACTGAAATTGCAGGTCTCTCTATGGTTTTTCCTTCTACAATCTTTCTTTTGGCAAAGCAGAGGGAAAAAAAAAAATTCCATCTTTGGACATGTGCAAGTTCATTTCCAAAGGAAAACAGGACAACTTCAGTTTTGTACAAAAACTGAATCCTACGGAATGAGTATTTTGGACGTTTTTCAAATAGAACTTCAAACTTTTATTCAAATTTGGTAATTTGGCTTCTCATGGGTCATTTGTATTAGAAGATGACTATAGTAACTTCATGGAACTAACCCAAGTATCTCAAATATAAGGCTTTAATATTTCACATACCTCTGGTAGAAAAAAAGAGAGAAACTGAAATAAAGATTAAAATAAGAACAATGAGGGTCTTTCAGTCTGGAAAAAAATACCTTAAGAATTCCTCAGAAGTATTTGCTTAGATTTGCTTCACAGTCCTTTTACCTTGTCAGATGCAGGAATTTGTTTATACAACTCAAGCTGATGGACCATTTGTAAAATTAAGATTGTTCACAGTTCCTGCGACACTTCGGCAAAATCTTCTACAAACACTCCCTCAAAATTTGGCAGAAGAAAAGATAATGGGCATGAAAGAGAGTGGGGGAAGAACATGCAGAAAAAACAATTGCAGAAGCAGCATATCTATATTTTGGGATTTTTTTTTTTTTTTTAAACTCTTTTTTTTTACATTAGCAGGATTTAACTTTTACTGTGCAAAGTAGGTCGTGCTGCTCTATGCATCCAGCCTGACCTCCAAGTAAATTATCTCCAAGCAAAATTGGCAAGATCATGTGTCACGGTTTAGCTACCTCCATAGTCTAGCAATATTAGGAAGTCTTTCCCCCAAAATTCTCAGTACTTCAGTAGTTATTTGCTTGTGCAGTGTATTTTTTAAGAGCCATCAGAGTTTTTGATTGGTGGACTTGAAGCAGAGCTAGAAGTTGTCCTAGGTGGCAAGTGGTTATAGATATTCCATACATTGGACAAAGCAGGTTACGACTTAAGCATAACAAAACCTACCCGTATTGATTTACTTTAGTTTTGCACTCATTTAAAGCGTTAACTCATGGATCCACTCTTGTTCCTCCCAGGCAATCAGAGCCACTGCTATAGCTCTGTACTTTGAGGAGATTGCAGAGGAGACCATGGTGCAAATTAGCCAAAATATTCACCCTGAGCTGGGCTCTGGGTAAACAGGGATTTAGGTTCTAATCAGCCTTGTTTTTAGCTTAACTACATCAGCACTCCTTCAGGCATTCTGAACAGACTATTTTGCTTTAGGAAAACAGCAGCTGCCATAACCATTTTTGTTTTGTGATGAAACAGAAAATTCAGTAGAAGTAAGCTGTTATAATGTTCTTTTTATGTCTTTTTCTTTGCCCTCCTCCATAGTTTTCATTATTTCATTCTTGAGATCTCTTCAGGTGAGTTCTCCCACTCACAAAAGCTGACAGGTTTCAAAGGATGCTCAGATACCTGGTTCTGATCAGACAGTTACCTTTTCTGTCAGGCATTGGTTTGAAATGTACCGTATCTTAGCCATCTTCCATAGGGATCAAGGGCTCAATTCTAGAAAACATTAAGAGATCCAAACACTTGCTACAGTAAGATTACTCATGGGCTTAATGTGCTTAGTACCTGGCTGATTCATGCTTTAAAAGGAGGTTCTTTGTGCTGTAAAGGAAATTAATGAGAGACTTGACTCAATTGTTTGTTAGTTGAAGTTCACTAGTAATGTTCTTATTTTCAAACAGCCTGTGTTTAGAGGATGATTCTCTTTATAAAGAAATTCACTGAGAATGGGGGAAAATTTTATGCACACTTTCTTTGTCTTACTTCCCTGTGTTATTTGGAGATATATCTTTTCTGATTATCATAAATATGTAGGTTTCTAGAAGGGTTTTTATGTGTCATGCTTCTTATTCCATGCAAGAACAAGCCAATGCTTCATTCTTTTTGTAGCAAATTGTTGCTGAGTATAGATGGTACAGAGCACACAGTTTCATGTGTTTTCTTTGTTTCTTTGCAGAAAAATGAAGTGACAGGTGCTTAGCCTCATTTTTCATGCTAGCTTTGCCATGCCATTTTCACCAATAATGAAGGCAGCTGCCAGAGCTTGAGGAAATCAGGCGAAAAATTCAGCTGGCAGGTAGACCCAGTCACTTTAAGAAATGTAATCTTATGTTAGCAGATGGTAATTAAAAGGCAGAAGAAATAAAATTTTGTCTCAGTTTTCTGCACTGTTACATCAATTAAATCTGCAACAGAAATGCAAGCAGAAAATAAATTATATTTTCATGTGGCTACACAGTATGATTGTATGGAAGTCTAATGATTTGTTTTGCAAAGACAACTGCAGTTTTTTAAACCTAAGTAGAATAACTGATCATGTCCAGAGAGTATATGTATGCAATAAATCTTCAGTCTTCAATATGCCTAATGCAATGAAAAGCATCTCCTCCTTGTTTTCTATTAATTGTTAAACCTCAAATTGGATTGTGCAGTCCATGTGCTTGCAGCTTTCAGTAACACCAGTTTTAATACTAACAGTTCAGTAAATCTTAGTGCGGAGAACTAATCTAGCTCAGGCCTCAGCAGGGAAGAATCCTGTTAAAAGAGAGTATCCAGAAAATGCAAGATTTAACCTGGTAAAAATTGTTATAATCTTGCAGGAAAATGATGTTTCAACTGCGACAAGATTCCTAAAGATTTTCTGTTGTTCCTCCTACTTGCAGGCATCTGGCTTTGAGGGCAAAACCTTATTATTCCTCCTATTTTACTTCTTATGGCTGCTAGGATCACGAACATCATGTGCAAATCATTCAGAGTGTGAAATAATTACATAATTAAAGCTCATTAAGGTAGTGGTGAAAGTGAAGTAGTGCTGGTGTAGTTATGTCACTGTTTCTAGCTTTGATTTGCAGGGCTTTTATGACTGATGCATAAACAGTCACCCAATTTTACAAAAATCCACCCAATTTTGAACGTTACAGTATAGTCAAACTTGAATGATATTTTACTAAATGCAGTTAGTAACTTTTAAAAGACATGAGGTCGTTTAAAATTGATTGACTTGACAAGATGTTTATTTTGTATTCTGTAACCAAGCCAGGTTTGTTTGTGATGCTGAAATCACATGTCCTTTCTTACCTCTTCCAATAAATCTGCATAAAAGACAATGAGAAAGAACTAAGACATGTTGCTTAAAAATGCAGTTCCCAGTTCTTCTGTCCCAGTGACTGATTGCTGATGGCTCTAAGCATAATGGAAATTTTATCGCTGTAGTTCCCATTCTAGTGAGACTGGTACAGCAAGCAGCATTTTTAAAATAGTTTTTCCTGAGTGTTCAGTTGAGCAGAAATGCAAACATGCTCCTTAAAGCTACAGTGAAAAAAACGTCACTTCAGATCAACCAGTTAACCGTAGTGGAGTCTGGTGACATTCTTGATCATGTAAATATGTGAAAAATAGATGAACTTATAAAGATGTGGGATGTTTAAAGTTCTTATGAGTATTAGTTTTGAATCTGAGTTCACATTTATTTCATGTTTGCCCATGGAGTATCTCCAAACTTCTGCATTTAAGAAAATATGCAGTATTTCCGTGAGGAATTTCACTTGGGCAACTCTGCTTGAGAGTGACGAAACTTAGGGGGCAGGGGGAGGAGGTAGCATCTAATTTCTTGAGAAACAACCATATTTCTTCTGCTAGGCACAAATTTTCATGGGCAGGATCATCAGTCATAAGTGTGCAGGAGCTGGACTCTTCATTAATGTGGCAGAGCACAGAGAAACCTGGAGGAACAGGATAACATAGAAAGCAAATGTGGGCTCACAGTTTCTGATCCAGATTAGACTGGTGGTGACTGGGAAAAACTTTTATTTCCTAGCATGGTATCTGAGGTTGGGTTTTACTCTGTTTTTTATTCCCTTAGGGAACTAAACAGGCAGGATAAGCATGGAGTGCACTTCAGCTTCTCCAGAGCCCAGATGCTGGCTTTTATAGCCACATCAGGTAATAAATCACTTGGTACATGACTGAAGGGGTTGCAGTTGTGTGCAAGCAGAAAGAAGAGCAGTAGAGTTTGACTGTACTAGAAAAGCTTCTATTGGTGACATGTGGCCCCATGGCTGGGGATGTCCTCTACAACTCTCAACACATTTTCTTTGCCATTGCCACTATTCTGACCCACCGTTCCCTTGGTACTCCATTCCTGAGCTCATTTTCCCCCAGTAGTACTATTGCCATGTAGTGTGGTATTTTGAAATGTGCATTTGTATCCACAGAGATCGCATTTACTTTTCCACTGGAGACCTGGGCCAGGACTTTGCTAAAAGGTTTTTTAACCCTTCCTCCCAAATATCAGCTTTTAACTTCCTTGGTTTTTTCACATTCGTCTCACCATGTTCTTGAGTCTTAAATGTTTTTGAGTATCAGAGATTACAAAGGAAAAAATAAATAAAGGAATTAGCACAGTAAGAGTACAAGTGTGAGAAGCTTTCTCTGCTTGTTCACTTTCTTTATGTTGTGGTTTATAGTCAGGGCTGCCCCCCATATCTGTAATAGACACTCTCTGTTAACCTCTCTTCCCTCCTAAAGGGCAAGCGAAAGGGGATAAGGGAGAAAGACTTTTAGAGATTAGAAAAGTAAAAGAGTTTTAATGAAAATAGTAATAAAATGGCATATACACAAAGCCAGTGTCAAACCCAAACCCCCATGGTTATTGGGTCACCATCACCACTGATGCTGTGGGGCAGGCACTGGAGAAAAATCTGAGCATGGACTAATCAGCAGATAGCAACCAGATTCAGGAACACACGAATTGGGAGCGAAGGCAGAATGTATGGAGTCTTCCTTGGTTGCCAGGCATTGAAGAAGAGAGCTTGACCCTCATCGTTTCTCAGCTTTACACTGAACATGCTGTATATATGGGATGGAATACCTCACTAGTCAATTTAGGGTCACCTGCCCTGGCTGCTTCTCCCCACAGGTGAGGCCCTCTACACCCTCAGCACAGTACACAAGATTCAGTGTGACCATGGTCTGCACACCAGTCCTTGGTAGGAACTCTAAACATTGAGTCCTATCACTGCTAGAAGCAGCCACTGTGAAAATACGCTGCTAACTTCAGGAAGTGCAGTTGGTTAGAGGAGACTGAGCTGAAAAGTGAAATCACTGAACAAAATTAGTTTTGTTCTAACCCAACCCAGGACACTGATAAATGGGAGGTGGGGGATGTGTATTTGATAATGTGGCTTAGTATGTCTCATTTTTTGGCAGCATTACTGTTGTACTTTGACATTGAATAAGGTAGTCCACCACTGTTAAGCTTTCTGCTTTCTTTGGAGACCAATATTTAACCTCGAAGTTGTTCATCTACAGGTTTTAGATCTGGATGGTGTGTTTGTACTTGGCTTTGCCACACACAGCAAGTCCGCAGCAGACTATGAATTCCTGGGGTAGCTAGGGGTGTTCATTATTGCCTGAGAAGCCAATGATGCTGCTTTTGAAATTTTGTGTCCTCTGAGAAAGGATCTTTTTATATATCCAAAAGGATAAAAACCTTTCAGCTAAGGCCTTCCAAAAAAAAGAAATGCTGTATTCCTCCTGCTGGAACTTTGTGTTGAGGAGAACAGATGTTTCATTTGGTTTCACCTCTCATCCAGAAATCGATGAAGAACTTAACACAAAGTCAAGATTTTGAGAATGTGCAAAGCAAGCTCAATGCTTTTACACTGGAAATTCTTTAAAATACTTAAATGCTGTTAGGTATTTTTTATCTAGTCTTAAAATGCCCCATTTGAGCATTTTCACCTTAAGGGGTCTGATAGTCATAAAATGTTGAAGAGCCTTTCTTGATGAGCTGTGGTTTCTAGGTGTGTCTCATCCTTCACAGAAATCACTGATAATAGTAAATATTTGCTATATTATTTATTCTCTGTCCCTTATGAATCTTCTAAACAGTTTCCTCCTCCACTTTCAGAATCAACATAGAAATGTTTGGGGTGGTTTGGAAAATGAAAGGGGTGTTTGGGCTTGGAGATGTGATCTGAAAAGACAATCAGAGGAGTTAAGTAAACTTCAAAGATGGAGGTCAAGTGGAAGAATAAGAAAATAGTTTGGATCCAGTTTAATATTTTCTTTTATGATACTTTCCCTCAGCTTATGCAGTGATAGTAATTTCTCAGCAGAATGTCAGCTACATAAAGAAATGTGACAGCCTTCCATCCTAACTCAGACTGCCTGCTAGACATTATCATTCATTAACGTTATTATTACAACTAACCAACTCTAAGTCTGATCCTGCTCCAGTGACACTGAAATGGCAAAAATCCCAGTCACATCAACAATATAGGCTCAGGCCTGAAACTTTATTAAAGAAATCCAGCGGTGATTAGTGAACATAGGTCTGTTATTGTACCTGAGGTTTACGTTCTGTTTTTTAATGTTGCTAAACGAGGAGCTGTAAAACAGTAGCTAATATGAGAAAAATAGTTCAATGTGTTTTTAGATTTTTGATATAGTATGTTACCAGATGTAGCTGCTCAATCAGTATAACAGCTTTTCTTGAACAGCATTCTGCTCCAGTGGATAAACTTCCATAATTACTCTGCCACCACAATTAAAAAATATCTAGATGCCTTCCTTCTAGTTTATTCAAGCTCATGAGAAACTGATAAGATGGAGTTTCAGTGCCTGTGACATCTTGTTATCACTTGGCAAGGTTCAAACAGAGAATATTTCAAAATCAAATCTGTAAGTCTGCAACATTACGTTGAGGAAATGTGTCAACAAAATGCTGTCAGCTCCTTGCCTCCTGACAAGCTGTACAGATTTCAGGCTACTCTGAACCATAACTTGTCCTTCAAAGCAGCAGATGTCCTTTTTGGCACTCTTGGTAGCACAGTTAAATTGGTTGGTGGCTTTTTAAAAAGAGATTCTGGTTGTACCTGAGGCCTAAGATCTGGTCTTAATGGAGTGGAGATGAGCTAGTGAAGCTTCTTTCCGATGTATCTGTCAATGAGAAGAAAGCCCTGAAGACTTTCATGCTTCCCTCATTTGATTTCAGATAGAGATGGGGTGTCCTGAATGACAAGGATGGGTAATTGGAAACTTCTCTCAGCCCTAGAAACAGAAACAAATGCTTAAAGCACTTGATCAGACTGTGAAGCCTCATGTCTTGAGGATTCTTTCTGCTGCCTCTATAGTATGTAATTTCTACCATTTCAAGAGGGAAGCACAGAAATAGCAACCCTTTTCCAGCTTGAGAAAATCCTCTGCTTATGAGGTACTTCTGGTTGTTATTGTCTCTACTTCTTGTGAATTGGCTTGACTGGAGAGGTTCAGCTGTTTCTAGTTTTCATTGAAAGGGACTATAATACACAGATTCAGCAGGTTTAATGTTTTATATGCCAGCTTAATACATTACTCGACCAAAGAATCTTGTTGTGAGTTGAGAGACAGCAGAGTGTCTTTCTCAGTTGGCTCTGCAGATTTCTGTGTGCCTTGTGTGCATCCTGATGCCATAGATACCTAGCGCCTTTTGGGGCCCATGGGCTGCTTTTATTCCCTAAAGCCATGGTGCATATCCTTCTCAAATAACACAAAACTAAAGGCTTTTTGCAGCCTACCAACTAAAGGGTTGTAGAAAAGGAAGTTGATCTTTTCCATCATATGAATTCTTAAGTTTTCCAAAATTTTAACTGGTCAAAATGCCTTTGAACAATTACACTTTCAAGTATTCTTATTTAAAATGTATGCACCTTGACTCTATCTTTTGTTTGTAAATTAAATCTGATTACCTTATGTTTTGCAATAGCTTGCAGTTTTATTTTTTCCTGGCGTAGAGGCATTCTGTCTGCCTTTCAGTTAGACTAAGGTAGAAGGCTCTCCCTGAGAGAGAGATTAGTTTTTCTCTCTGGAATTTCATATTGCAGGATGACAGTCTTGTCTGGCACACAGTAAGCTCACCACCAGCCACAGTATACATGAAATCATAATCAAAGACAGATGCCTTTGCCTATTATAAATAATCAGTGCTGCTTGCGCAGACCAGGAAAAAATCCTTGTTTAGACTGCTCTTACTTTCTTTCTTGGACCTCTGTATTTCCCTTGGCCTTTCCTTTTTCATCTTTTCTCTGTCTCCAATTCTAGATATTTGCCTAAGGAAATAAAGGAATGGGGAAAGTAGATCTTGGCACGCTGTGAATTCTCAGTGGATTACCCTATGGAGTGAAATTAAATACACATGACATATAAAAGGGAATGGCCTTTTAATTTATAGCAAAAATCCCAGTTCACAATAAATCCATTCTTTCCTGTTTGTTCATGTGCATGATGAGAACATGTCATATGCTTCTGCGAAACTGATATAAAAGCTCTTTGTTCTGTAGGATTAATTTTTTTTGAATTGGTGAAAGGTTCTATGTAAATATCAAATAGCAATTGTAAATATACTTTTAAATTGGTGAACAAATTTACTTGCTTTTCAGCAAAACCCAGTACAGTACTATTTTAACAGCTTTTTATAGAGGCATGGTCATTCCAGCTACAAACTGTTCTTAAGTAGTGGTGAGATTTCTGAGGTGTCGAAGCCTCTTTCAGGATGGTATTTTCAGGTCTCTTTGTGGAAAAATTTTGTTTTAGAGGAAGACACCTTTATGAATTTTTAGCCCTGGGC
Source organism: Merops nubicus (assembly GCF_000691845.1). Classification (NCBI taxonomy): domain Eukaryota; kingdom Metazoa; phylum Chordata; class Aves; order Coraciiformes; family Meropidae; genus Merops; species Merops nubicus. The sequence goes on along the minus strand of NW_008616918.1, from coordinate 66,302 downwards.
TAGGCACAAAACTCTCTATCGCTGAGTTTTAGATAAAGTTTTCAGCTGCAGTCGCTCTCTACTAGATGCTTCGTACTTATTCTATACTGCTCCTGAATAAAGAGTGTGTGAATGTTTTGCCATAATATTTTGTATTCTAGGTTTCAAAATTCTTGTGCTGTTTTCTTTTTTTTTTCAGGAATGTATGGTGTGACAAGGCAGGGATGGCAGATGAGCGTTGCACACCTAACAGGTTGCAGCTACACAGCCAGCATTGAGAGTTCTAATCCTTTAAAAATTTAAGCACTGCTGGGTTCAACTTCTTTCCATGTCCCTTGTTCATACAGGAGTTTGGCAAAGTCCTGCCTTTAAGAGATGAGAACATTTTGAGAGACCATTTTGCTTTGCATGGGGAGTCAAACAATGTGCTTGGGATATCAATTTTACTCTGTTAGATTATTTTGCTGCCGAACTGTTTGCAGAGCACATTGTGGCCTTATCCCCATAAGACTGAATTTGGTAGCACAGCAAATCATGATCATTCTCACATCATTCATCAGGAAGGCCTTCTAATGTGGAAAGTAATTTTTAAAATATTTAAGAAGGGCATTTGTGACAGAACAGAATAATTTAATTTTTGAAATCCCAGTGGTTTGCTATAAAAAAAAAAAAAAATAGAAAAAAACAAACAACAACAAAAACACTACACTGCCAATGGTTTGATAAAATTCCAGGCTAGTCCTCTTCTAAGAGAACCAGCATTTTCTCACCAGAGGTCAACTTTGCTCATGAAAAAGTGGGGACTGAGAAGTTGTTTGCCTTTTTTTTTTTTTAAAATTTATTTCTCCACTCTTTTTTAAAACTTTTTTTGTTTTATTTTAAAGTGTATGGGCCAGTTCAAATATTATAACTTATATTTTACCATGGTAAAAGCCAAATTACAATAGTTACTTGCCCATTAGTGTTTATAGTTTTCTCCTTTACTGAACGTTTTCCTTTTCTGCACAAGCCCATAGACACATTGTAGGGCAAAGGAAGGTATAATCGGTTTGCCTTTGACACACAGACTCTCAAGCTTGTTGCTATTAGGCACGTTAATCATTTTGCTACAAGTTTTCTTAACAGCAGCATCATCTGATTCAAGCATTTAAGCCACTCATCTGAAAAAAACCTCACTCCTGGCATCAAGGTCTTATTGATTGATATCTGTTGCCATTAAAAAATCATGCCAGATAAGTCTGATGTGGTTAAACAGGCTCTTAAATTTCTGTGCATGGCAGTCGGGCTTTGTCTGACACAATTTTTTCCAGTTTTCCACTTCTTTGGGAATCATTATAGAATGTAATAATTAACTGAAATCCCTCAGCTTCAGCTACCTTGGTAATATTTTCTTTTTCCCCTTCTGCAGTAAGAAGGCTCTGACTACATTCAGCCACTGAGATTTTCCTCTTATTTAATATGCAGATATTTAGATGTTCCAGGCATGAGCAAAGAGAAGCATACGTCAGACCAGCTCTACCTTTCATAGTGTGTTCAGCTTTGACACTGTTCTCTGATGATATTGTTCCAGGGAATGAAAACCTTATGGAGTAATCTACACGCTCAAAGTATTGCTGAAATTCCTGCTCTATCTGGAATGCAGTAGAGTCTTTCTGAAGCCTTTGTGTTAGAAACCAGCGTGTTTCCTGATAGCTGTCTTTTGGATAAAGTCCTGGCAGAATTGTCACACTGAAAAATTGCCCAGTGGTTATTTACACCCATTTAATCATCCATTAGAGAAGTGAGGCACATATCACTGATATGAATGCTGCTTGTTGACTTTCCATCTCTACTGGGTGTCACTTACTTGTGTGTCTAGGTTAATAAAAATAAAACACAAACTTTGCTCCTTTCTCCCCACTCCCTCCTTCCCTTTGCGTTCTTTCCACCCCGTTTGATTTCTCTGCCTCTTGATAAAATGACAAATTAGAACGGAAGGCAGCTGAATCACTTTATTAGGGAATGCTGAACCATTCTGTCTTTGGGTCACAGTTGCAAACAGAAACATGAATTTCACTAAAATTTTGCATAAAATCCATTCAGTTAAACCAGTGCAACCAGTTTAAATGTTTGTTCTTGTAGATGCAGTAAATCCAGCTGACAAACATTTTAGGATAAATCATGCAGTTACTAGATTAAGATAAAGGAAGTTTTACTATAGTTTACGCTTTTGTGATCGATTAGCACAAGCTCGGTCACTGTAAACTGTCTGTAAACAAATTCTGCACCTCCAGCCTTTTTTGAGTCTCCCTTCCATCAAAACCGTGCAATATAACAGTATGCTTTCTGGTGCACTCAAGACTGATTTTGTGAGCACACAAAAAGGTATAAGCACTTAATTTTCTAGTTAGTAATTGTATATTTGACCTAATGCACTATATTTGCAATCCTTTCAATTAACGCCACTTGAAACTACATCTTCTTCCTTCCCCTCACTCAATGCAGGATAATTGTAAACCAAAACCCCTGCAACTGTGATTTAATCTTAATACATGCTACATAGCTGAGAAGCCTGGCTTAATGCTGCAAATCAGTAGCCAGCTTGTCTGCACAGAAACAGTAGGTGAAGAAAAATAATCCACTTTTTGTGCACAGAAGTGCATCATTGAAGATTTCAGTAGGATTGATGTAAATACAAAAATATACTCGTTACAAAAATAACCAATTATGAGATATCTAAGGACATTTAATTTTCAAGCATGAGTTAAGTTAGCCTGTAGTAATTTGTGAAAGGTAGGATGACTAGAACTATGAAGCTTGATTTGGTTTCTGTGATGTGCACAAGTCCACATCACAAAGTCAATTTGAAGAAAGAGATTTTGGGGGTAATCAAGAGTCAAAAGCAGAGCAATGTGGGTGGTTGGCAGTGCACAGAAGAACTTCAGCTCTGTTTCTGGAGAGGTGTTTCTATGTATAGATATGAAAGTGTATATCTGTGTCTCAGGCGCAGATGTGGCTAAGTGGAAATGGCAAGAGCAAGGACAGAGACAATACTATATTGTTGAGGAAGAATGAAGGCAAGCATGGCACTGCTCAGAAGCAAAAAGGCATGGTGTTGGATCTGAATTCTTTTATAGTTTCCTGGGGAAATTAACTCTCTAGCACACCATATTTTACATCATCTCTGTCTTACTTATCAGAAATCTGCCTCTGTCATCCACTTCAGTTATTAAAATGTTGGTTTTAGTTGTTCTGTATCTTTGCAGTTTTCAGTGGGGCTGCCAGGAAAGCTAAAACCCCTTTCCTTGGATCCCTGATTATGCTTTTGAAAACTAAGAGGCCAGGATTAGTCTTGTTACTAAATTTGTACAAGAGAAGTCCTTTGGGGATTTCTGTTTTTCTGACTGTTTGCTTTAAAGGACTATGAGTCCCTACCCTCCCCCAGTGAGACAGCTGGAGTTTGCCTCACCTTTCAGTATGTTTTGGAGGGGAAGAGAAATTATCCAACCACTCTGGTCTTTAGCTTTCTGAAAGACTTTTTCTCCACTATTTTGGCAGTTGCAATTTTTTGCTTTCCAAGGGCACTGCTGAGACTCATCACCATCCCCTGGGGAACTGTGGTCATTACTATCTGTTTCCTTCAGGGAGCAACAGCAGGGATAGTAGCTCTGTCAAATTAATGTGGGTTAAGGTCACTAACCCTTCAGCTATCTGACTGGCTTGCCTTGGAGAAAAAGGTGAAGTTCTCTAGGTAAACAAATATCCCTGCATGATAGTAAGCTGACATTCACACATATTCAGAATCTTTATTTCAAGTTGCTTTAGGCTATGTGAGAACATATTTTTCTGTGGCTCAACATATCTTTGTCTAATCTCAGCTACTACATTGGAAGACAAGCAGACACTTGAGCAGGTTTGGAATTTCCACCTGGGGAGGGAGAAGCTGCACACCAGCCCATCACGCATCATGTTAGTCTCTGTCAAAACCAGGCGAGTGGATTCAGGCTGATCAATGACTTTGTGCTGGCTGCAGTCACTGATTATTCTGAGACCATTCATAAATTATAGTTTAAACAGTAACCTTTTTCAGGAGCATGAAACAATGAGCTGCATAGATTAAGATAATGCACTGCCACAGCAGTTTCATGTTGCATGTCTTGAGTATATCATATTTAGTCTTTGCTGGTGGATGCTTCCCTCTGTGCAAGCATTGTAACTGATACCATTATGAAAGAAATTTGATGAGTGGCAGAAGAGAAATTATTTAAATATTTAATCATTTGATTGCACATATGGACATGGAATCACTGGTTAGATGCATTTGGAGTTGTTTGGGGTTTTTTTGTTGGTTTTTATATATATATATATATAAGAAGCATGGTAGATCTTTAGATATCTAGCCAGGACCCCATTTTGAAGGTCTTTTTTCTTTGTTAGTTTGGAGTTTTAAATTTTTTTGTGTGTGTGTACAGCATCCCTCTCCTCTTGTGTCTCTGAGCTGCCTTTTCAGTAACAAACACTTCAGCTGAGGCCCTTTGGATTGCTTTGATAAAAGCATTCAAAAAGATCAAAGAGAAAGTAAGACTCCACTGGTGGCTTTTCCCTTTAAAGCAGTGACTTTTAGGCCATGTCTATGCTACAGATGTTTGCTGTCAGAGCTGTATCAAGCCAGGTTTGACAAGGAGTTTGATCCTTGTCAGGCAGATTTGTGTAAGGAGAAGACCTCAGAGCAGATGCAATTTTTCTGGCTCTGCTATGTTTACTTGCTGGGCTGGAGTGAACGATAAATGGACTTGAATATGCTCAGTGATGCCAGTGCATTTTTGTCAGTCAGAGGAGACCTTGACCCTCCTACTGCAGTGGCATTGACCTGCCTACAGTGTGTTGCCAGCAAGACTTCAGCCTGTCCTTAAAAGGTTTCATCGATGTAGCTGTGCTGTGCAGGGAGCCAAGTACCTGAGCCTAAGGCTGATGCAGCTCTATTGGCAAAGAGCCTGAAAGAAGTGTGGTAAAATAACTCTGGTGTTTGAACTGTCTTCTGTTTCAGCAACTGGTTTAGCCTATACTGACACAGAAATGCTTACTGAGGTGGGTCTTTTCTTCAGCTTGAATGAGTTTATCCCCTATAGATTCTATTTTCTTTGCTGCAAAACCTTTGTATAAAAGCAAGATATTAGTTTCTCCCTCATAGTTGGGTTTTCAGTCAGTAGAAAACCTGCTGTGAAGATCAAAAGAGATGGACCCTAAAATGTGATTGGCCTTGGAAGTCTTTCCATTTTCGTTGAAATGCAGTACTTCAGTGTTCGCCAAAACGGATCATAATTCTGCCGCTCTGTGAATATTTCCTCCTGGTAATAAGCATGTCAGTAATTTAGGTACTTAAGGAGAATTCCTTTCATTTTCAGGATGTTGTGTTTGTAGCGCCAAGGAGATGCACTTTGGGGGAAACATCCTCCAGCTTAAAGCCTAAAACACTGAGTTGAAGTTATGAGCTGCTGAGACTGTTGGACAGTGGTACGGGTCAGGATGCACAACTGTGCAAGTCAGCTAGAACCAACACTCAGAACTATGCTTTCTGGAACGGAAAAAGAAATTAACTATTGCAGTGAGATGTGCTCTAGGCTTGCTTATTTAAAATGAAATTTAGGATGTGACATTGTTCTCTCCTGCCACATCTAGACTACATTAGTTTTCCTTTATATTAATTTCTTATTGTGTTTGTGTTTTTCTTGTCTAGGCACTAAAGATAGTCCAGAACGTTGATTACACGATAACTTTAAGCATATTGCTGCACTCCACTATTATGAAATCAGGTAAGTGCTCTCCAAGCACAGGGTTGGTTTGTTTGGGATTTTTAGTAAGAGAACTTACCTTTACTGAAAAACAAATATTTATGAATGATAGTGCCTAATGCCTGAATCTATTTGAAATAGTATGAAATTTATGCCTTTCCTGCAGTCTTTTTACCTCTTTTTTTTTTCACCTAAGGTTTTAAGGTTTACAGTGTTGCTAGGTTTACTGGGTTTCCAGTAAAGAACTTTAAAAAAGCACAAGTATTTGAAGCTGTTTGTGTTCTTTCTCACTTTATAGCTTTAATTATTTTTTAAAAAGTATGATCTTCAAGTCTGCTTTTGCAACAACCACCCCACTTAGGAGTCTGATCCAAACCTCTCTGAAATCAATGGAAAACCTCCAACAGGTTTCATGAGCTTTTGCTAAGACCTTTTTTGATAGTATGAAAATGAAGGCTTTTTTTTTGGTTTTCACTGTTGCATTCTTAAATCTGAATAAGTAGAAAATTGGATTTATTACTCACAGAAGTGGATCTATGACAAAGGACCTGAAGTTTTCTACTGTAAAGGATATAGTTTGACAAGATGCACACCAGGTAATTCTTACAAAGTGAAAAATGTGGACAACCGGAATTACCTACAACCAAATGTACCCTGGACCTGAGACTATAATTTATAATACATTAAAGAATGCATTGCAGACTCCTCAATCGATAAGCTAATGAGAAAAAGGCCTGCAATTAATTACAAATCAACTGGGTCGCTCTTCTGTAAATGAAAGGTATTAAATTGCTAACATTTGGATGAAACTTCTTTGCCAAGTATATTTATAAACCTAATATAAAATATGATATTTATAAAGAGAATAAAGGCTCCTTTCACTGTTCAAAGGCATTACCATGAATTCTTGATTTCCTTTTGCTCTGAAAATTCAGCTGAACTGATTTTATTTCAACATATTTTCTTCTGTGCATAAAAGAGCTGCAGTAATCTTTTACCTTTAATTTGAGACCTCACAATGAAGCATAAGAGCTATAAATAGGAGTCCCAGGGTGACACTACCCATAACTTGATAGTCAAAATATCTAAAGTGATGAAAGTTTGTAGCCAAAGGATTCTCCTAGTAAATGGCAGGACCTGAAGCATTCTAATGGGTGGTCTTAGCAATCTAACACCTTTATAGAAATTGTCACAAAAAGGGCGGCCAGGGAGTGAGGAAAGGGGCTAGAACTGGTGCTTGACAATAGCTCATCGTCTGCATGGGTCTCCTACTTCAAAGAACTCTATGCCTTTATAGCTTGCAAAACTGGGAGTGCTACTTATCTGGAATCCTTTTCATCTGGCAGTGATGATTTTTTCATATATATTTTATAACACTTCTGTGTTTTATTAAAAAAATCAGAGGCCAGACTGACAATAGTATTAAACACGTGAATCCCTACCTTTTTTTTTTTTTTTTTCTGTAAGATAATGGTGTTTTATTACCTTGCTGCATACTTTTTATTGTTCTTTTTGTAGGGGCAATGGAAATCTGAGGATTGTATTTTAATTATATGCAATGTTAATGAGATTTTAACTGAACAATAACTACTCTTGACCTGTAACAAATTAATTGACATTGGAAAATTTTTTTCAAGGAGGTGAACAAAATGCCTCAACATTTACAATGAGGTAAAAAGTCAGGTTTTTATTACTTAGTTTCCCCCTGCAACCTCACTGTAGAGGCTGCTGGATTTAATTTTTGTCATCAGGGTATTTCACAGTATTCTTACTGGACCTCTCAGGTTGTCTTGTGGTTCCTAGGATTGCTTATTCACATTAAAAATACGTTTGTTGTTGCAAAGAGAAACTTTTTTTTCAACATACAAACAAGGAAATCAAGCTCTATCCACGCGATGTTTCTTGCTTCACCATGGAAGTCCAAACCGTGTGGGAACTGCTGAAGCATGATATATGAACATGGTCCCTTAGCTTTTACCTTTCAGGGTAGCCTGAGGCTGCACTTTTTTTGTTAGTGAAAGAAATCATGAAAAAAGTAGAAAGGGGGAATCTGGAAGAGCATGTGCATATCAGTGAAAGAGGGCCTATTTTCTACAAGGGACAAAAGTCTGGAGCAACCCTTAGCCATGAGTAGAGGAGTAAAGGTGTTAACTAAATTTTTTTAGACTTTCCAAATTCAGAAGTACATTGATGCTCAGTTTTTCCTTGCCACCGCTTCACTAATTTTTACTTTCTAAAGAAAGCCTCTGGAGCCCCCTTTTAGTATAGTGATAAAATATTATATTGAAGTCTTTTCATTTTTGTTAAAATATTAGTATTCATCATGTAGACTATCGACTGCAGGTTTAGAACACCAGAAAGTTTGATATAAAAAAATACTAAGCTTTGAGCCCTTTCCTATATATATCAGGAAGGATATATTGTTTAAAAATATAGCTAAAGTGTATGTAGTACTGCATGATTTTTAGAGAAAAATATCTGCCAGCTTACATCATAAGAAATAGCAGGGGTAATATTTGGCTAGTATCAGTTTCAACTGCAGCTTTAGCTTAGTGCTTTTTTCTGTCTGACTTCAATGCAACCATCATTACACCTGAAGTCAAGAACTCTGGACTAATGTTTCAGGAACATTGAGTTCTTTTCTACTTCATTAGTTTTGATGTTTAGAATATCTTCCTTTTAACCCCTCCTTTTCATATTTTAATGGTTAAGATGCAGTGTCCCCATCTACTCAAGCCTTCAAACCCATATGAGTAGTCCTACAAGGACAGTAGTGAAGGAAGCTGCCTTGGAGTCTTGGCTGCCATGTAGGTTTCATGGGATGTCCATGAAACTTCATCAATCTGTGCTGTGGTTTTCTTGTCAAGTAGCACACTGCTGAGCTAGGCTAGATCTGTTTGGGCTAGAAGTCTTAAATCACCACCAACACTGCCAGTTTTTAGGTGAGAGAAGCTTGGTCTTTCTCCACATGAATGATGGCCTCAGCTCACAAAACCCTTTTGTTGCTTGGAACAAGAGTGGGATCTGTTTTCAGCTGTCATTGTTCTCTCTTGTGCCACATGTTTCCTCAGCCTCTTCCAAAAAAATCTTGTGGTTTTTTTTTTTTTTTATAATGTATAATAAAATGTAGCTATGTTAGTGTTTCGTAATATATCCATTAGTTTAAAGGCAGGAAATAAGACCATTCATTATTTCATCAAAGAAAACCCTTTTGGGTCTTGAAAAATAAGTCATAATGGTTGTCACAGTAACTAGATCTTCCTGTATTGTTTAACTCTTTCAGTATATTTTATATACAGCCAAGTAGTAGTCCTGCTGCTTATTTTTCACCTGCAGACTTTCAGTGCTTCTATCTCCGTCATTTCATTTTTCTAGAGACTCAGTTCTAATTTGAGTTGCTATTTCTCACTTGCAGTGACAGTGAGAAATACTTACCTGAAAGAGGAATTTAGTACATAAATGTCCAAGCACAGGATATTAAAAACAAAACAAACAAACTACAGAAAATTAAAAGAAACATTCGTAAATGAAGAATGACTAAAGGAATTACTCTATTTTAATAAAAAAAAAATATTAAGACAACACTGAAAAATATATTATTTAGTAGAAATTTTAATGGTGTAGTGGTGGCACTGGTGGTGATACAGATACTTGCAAATTACCAGAGAGAATGCCTACATTTCACAGTCATAGAATTAATACTGCAGAGCTGGGACAGCTCTGATTTCAAACACATTCCACCTGCTCAGAAAGTTACAGAATAGATTAGAAATTATGAAATCTGCCTAGCAAGAAATGCTGTTACAGCAACATTATCTGATTTCTATTCAAGATGGAGAATCACAATTATTTTTTTCCCTGCATTTTCCTCATCAGATATTGAAATGAAATTTAAACAGATGAAATCTGCATTAATATGAATATATCTTTTCATTAAACTACAGAAATTAATTGGCATAAAAATTCACATACAATTCCTTAAGTATTTTGAAACATCAAAAAACATAAACCAAAAACAACAAAGGCCCCTAATCAAACAGAACCTGCTAACAGTTTTACATAGAGATATCTATGGTTTTAGTCAGCTAAAGAATGCTGCCTCCACAACTCCACTGTAGGCCACACCTCGTTTCTTTTGACTTTCTCTTCAGTTAATCATTGGGCTTCATAAGTGCAAATGCATTATGACAAAAATCAGGTTTTAATTTAAATGGATTCCTTCGTGTATCATCCTGCTGATGTGGCTTTTGGGGGAAAAGTGAGAGTTACGTCATAGAATGTTCTTCTATCTTGGCCATTGTGTATTCAATTATATTGTTAGGGACGGATTGGGAACCTCTTACAGCAATTAGCATGAGAAGTCTATTGGCATTCATTTGGCTTATGGTGTGAGGGAGTGGGAGAAAAAAAAAGGCTCTCAGTAATACCTTTGTAATGTTTTTAAGTGATGCAGCACAGATGAGTTGAGAGAAGTGGAGAGGGAGACATCTTCAAATATGAAGTTAGAGGTAATATGTTATATGTAAATACTTATAGAGCTAACAGTGGTCAGTTATTGAAAAAACAACAACAAACTAAACAACAAACGAACTTATCCCAGTATTACAGGCTTCTACTTTTTTTACAGCTAAGATTCTGAGACATACTACAGTATGGCCATTTAACAGCTGAACAGGGGACAAAGTAGAAAAACAGTTAAACCAGCCTCTTTGGTGGGGTTCTCTCTCACCACGCAGGCATGTTCTTCCATCTGAATTTCAAAAGTAATGCCACACTTTATTCTTTAAAAGGATGAAGAGGGGGTAAGTCTACAGTATTTATGGCCCCTCTTCTGTTGCATATTCATCATTTCCAGCAAAGGAGGTGACTTTTATGTTGGCAGTTGACATTAAGCTACAAATAGTGCTCTGGGCAGCAATGAGTCTCTCTGAGAAACATCTGCTGCACGGGGAAGGCACACGGTGGAGAGTGTGTCATGTGTACTGTTATATCCAGTGGGCTTAGTTAAAATAAATAGTGACATAAGATTTCTTGATTTGATTTCCAAATCTGCTGTTGCTTGGTTCCATCACCTTGGACAATTCGGTTCAGTTTATCTAGCTGTAAAATGTGTTCTTTAATATTTACTTGATTTACTGTGATTAAATCTTCTATTACTAGTTTAGGCCCCCTTTGTTCTAGTTATTGTATGCATTTATAAGAAATCAAAGTCTGTGTTTCAGGGAAGGTATTACCTTCATAAATAATGTAGACAGAGGTAGAAAAATTCCAGGATGAATATGGGAAGGCTGGGCAGCTGGGAATACAGCTGAACAAAGTGGCTGTTTCTGCACATAAATTCGGGAGGTGTTGGGTATTAAACCCACATCTAGTAATTCAGAAATAAGTATGTTTGTTATCTGTTTTTAGTTCTAAAGAGGCTAAATTTTTTTTTATATTTTAAAAAAGATTTTCTAAAAACCTTGAAAGCCTCAAAAAATAATTACACAAACCATACATGTGGGTTTTTTGTCCTGTACAAAGTAAGCCCTATAAAATCAATATCTTGTAGGAGTGGCGTTTGTTTAGACATGTCTAAAAATTGATAAATTAAGAACTTTGTATCTTTTAAAATTAAAACAACAGCAGATTCATCATGAATTTTACTATAAACTAACTTTTGTATTTTCTTCCTTGCATGTCCTTGTTATTTCTGGAATTTGTGTTAGCAGCTATGTAGATTTATCTAAATGCTGTGTATGGAATCAGACACTCCTGATTTAGCTTAAGATTAATCTAGTAGATTAAAAGTAAGTAGACTGAAGAGTTGGTCGACACCAGCTTTTTTCCCAGTTTTTTGAATATATTTCAGTGGCAGCTTTGAGAGCCGTCTTGTCACAGGGAGACATGAGGGAAAAGAAGGAAGAGAAGCCTTTCTGTTGAGAGTTTCACTTCACTGTCTAAAAACTGTTCTTACTCTTATTTCTTGTATTTGCTTTCTTATAACAAATTCATCCTTCTGCCGAATGTTTCTGTTGCTGTCTCTCACCTTCCTGAGCTGTAAAATAGCAGTAGCCCAGCTGATGCTCAGGTGATTCATTTTTATTTTCAAATTCGATTCAACACAAAAAGTATGAGGCGTTATTACTATCTGTTATGAGTTATCTATTATTAGCCTAGCAAGATTCCACTCTAGGCATTCCTTTTAATTGTTCAATATATATATTCTTCAGAAATCATCTCTGCCCTGTAGTTTGGAGATGTAGATGGATCTAAATAACACACAAGCAAAATGTGACTGGGGATACACTGATATGGATTGGAGGTATATTGACATGTTCCTTTAATACTATATTTATGACAGGTGAAGTCAAGAGAACAATTATGCCACTTACACAGCAGATCCTTCAAATAAAAGTCTTCACTGACATTGCTAAAAATACCCACAACTTTATTCTGATCACATTTCGGTAGCTTAATACGTCTGTAGTGGCTACTTTGTGTTTAGCCATTGTGTTATACTTGTGCAATAAAACTGAAAATAACTAAGTAACATATTTGGGGAAATTTCACACCACTCAGAAGAAGTGTATAATTTCCTTTAAAAAGGTAACATGGCAAGAGATTTAAAATGCGTTAATTAATAGATACAAATTATTGTAATCACATTGAGATATAAATTACTGTAATTATGTCCGCTTAAATCTTCCAGTGACTATAATGCTATCATTTCAGTGTCATGTTCTAACAAGATACTAATTTCTTGTTGTAAATAGTTCTGGTATCGGTATAACTATTTATCTTAAAGGCCATTGCTCTTGGAGGAGGCAAATACCACTCTGAGTAGCAAAAAAAGATTTATAAAGGTAAGAGATGTTACGGTGGCTGGATGTACAAATCAGGTAACTGTACATCCATATTGACCTAATCACTAGAGGTTTACATTTACAGCACTAGAGGATAACATTTTATCACTGCCCCTTTTTTGCAAACAGTTGTAATGACTGCACAGGAAAACTAGAATCCAAGGAGGTATGCAATGCTAATACTACCTTCTCCCAGTTTAAATGAAAAGGAGTGAGGGGAAGTGAAAAATTTTTAGAATGGAAGATCTGATCTGTATAATACATAGAACACTGGAGCAGTATGAATACACGGGTATTAAATCACTATTTTCTCCACTGCTGTGAGAGTCCTGGAATTTACCAGGGCTCTGCACACATCCAACACAGAGGTCCTCTGGAGAGAAACATATGCCCACATTACCGTGGATATTTCAAGTGACTTCAGAAAATTGTTGTGACAGTGAAAGGGGCTGTAATTTTCTACAAATTAAAGGGTGAACTGCAATACTACTTAGCTCCTGCTTTCACCAAAATTAATGTGGCCTTTTGTAAACCAAAACAAGGGGGAGGAGTCTGCTTTGTAATATTTTTCTGAGTGCCACTTTTCCTGGAGTGAGTAAGGGAGAAGGAACTGTTCTGCACTAGATGCTTCGGCACTGTAGTCAAAGGAGGATGTCCAAAAGTTACATATATTTAATGTATCAAGGATTTTTTTTTCATTTCCTTCTCTTTTGGGTTGATTTTTAAAAATATAATTTTTTTTTTTTCTAAATGTACTTCCTAAGTCTAAACTGATTTTCAAACTTCAGATTAGTTTTTAGTCAGCTCCTTGCTTAACAGCCTCTTTGACCATCTATAATTTAAATAATCATACTTTTGAGAAAGTCCAGTGAAAACTTTTCCTTATTTACTCTTAATGACTGGGCCTGCTCATTAAGAAGAAATATGTAAATAATGTTATTACCAGGGAGGAGTGTTAACAGCCTTTAATGGCTTAAATTCTATGAACAATCATGCCCATGAGGAACTCCTCACACACACAGTCCTGGTGAACTCAACAGGACTCTTCATGTGGTAAAATTACTCATACAAATATGTGTTTGAGAGCAAAATGTCAGTGTTCCTCTCCCACATTCCTCCTGTTCATCCAGGAAAGAATGGTAGCACATGAACACCAGAAGGCATTTTTAGTCTAAAATGTCCCAAATAAGTATTTAATCTAGACTAAACAAATGTTTTGAGTATTTGCTGTAACTATTAATTATTGAAAAATGTTTTGAATTTTTCTATTAATTTCTGAGCTTTTAGCTCTTGATTTAAATCATCTGCAGTGTTCTTAGTGTTTTCACTTGGTATTTAACATTTATATCTGTTTATCACGATTTACAGTTAGCTGTGCATTTTACTTAAAGTGAATTTATTACTCTAAAATGGTTCTGGAATGAGTGATTTATCAAAGAAGCAAAAATAGCTCAAACTCCTGTCCTGCTCACAAGACAATGCATGTTTGTGCATGTGTGGTGCAGCTGTTCCATGGATACATGTTTCAAACGGTTGATAAAACTGCTATGAAAAATATGAACCACTTGGTAAAACTGATCACAGTAAACCTAGGAGGTTTTGGAAGAAAGCATGCAAAATTTCGTGTAGTGTTTTTTGAGGATTTGGTGGTTTGGTTGTGTGTGTGTGTTTGTTTTGGAGGGGAGTTTTGTTTGGGTTGGTTTTGGGTGGAATTTTTATCACTGTATTATCCTTGACCCTAACTGTAAAATAAAAACTAACTGCATTTAATTTAGGCTGATTGTGAGTCAACAGTTTATGTGATCCACAGCTGCTGAGCAGTTAACTGATTCACTCTATAATTAGGTCTCTGCAGCACCTTCCTCCTACATAAATGGGCAGATGAATTCCTGGTTGTTTTCCTGTGGTCACCAATGCAACTGAGGGACCCACGTCAGTGACAGGTACTTACATTCCTTTGAAATTTTTAATTGTGGCTTAACGCTTGTCAGCTTCAAAGAATACACTGTTGGGAAATCAGTGTCGCATCATGTGTTACGGCGGTTAGACATCTGCAAAGAAAACTGATTGTTTGATTATTTTTTTCTTCCATAGCTAAGGTTACCTGTCTGGACAGCTGTGAGTCAAACATTCAAGACACGCTGCTTTGTCTCAGTCTTGATCTGTGACATGAAAGGAACGCGAGGAAGTTTCAAGCAGAGATCATTTTGCAAGTCCAAAGAGGAGGGTGAGGTCAACTTCACTTGCACTTTCACAGGGTCTCATTACAAACATAAAACAAAGTGCCACGCAGACAGTATGAGGTTGTGTAGCCATGTTTTCTACTTTCAAGAGCTGTTCATTGCTCGAGTATTTTTCACATTCTGTTCACCAGCATCAAAGAAAAATATCATAGTGAAGGAAGAGTAGTTATTTTTTTTAAAAGGTAACTTTTCCTTTTAGGGAACAAGCATACAGTGACTTTACCCAAGTTTTGGCATCTAACTTTCACAGGTGTTGTCAACACCTCACTGAGCTGCAGGGTTTAGCATTCAGTTAAGGAGTAAGTTGTCATTATTCAGGTTATATTAGTGGAGTCCATAATGTTCCTGTAACTGCTTCCTTCTGTAGGAAACCACCACTTCTTCCATGCATTCGGAACTGCCGAGGTTACCAAAAGAATTGATGGGGTGAGAAAATACTACTAGCAGTAGTAGTTTAACAGTGTCCTCTATGGTTATTGTGAGCTGTGAGTGAATCTTAAGTATTTTAGCCTACAGGGTGGAAGGAGTTGTCTCTGCCCCACGAGGGTCACCAAAAACATTTCTGGAGCTATCTCTGAGCTTTGCCTTACAAAGCCAATTCTGCTTACCACCTGCACTCTGAAGAAGCTCTGTTCCAGTCTCAGAGCTAGCTCCTCAGTGTGTAAAAATAGTCTTAATTGCACCAAGGTCTTGATGAGATTTCTAATTATTAATTTTTCTGAAAATATTTAGATCTTGAATGTGTGCATATGTATAATGTAATGCTTTATGGCTTCATGTAATCAGTTTTTCTTGCGGGAGAGTTGATGGTTAGAGGTATGCTTCTGTAAAACCACAATCTGAATTGCTTTTTACTTCTGCAACCTGCAGTAAATTCTATGGTTAAAGTAAGTATATTCAGCAAGATTGTGTGTACTCTTCAGTTTAGTTGTGTAAAACACTATTCTGTGTATGCTGTGCATGAGGAATGGGTATCTGTGCACTTGTGACTGTTGTGGTGTACATGTTATGTTTCTCGACATCCACCACAGAGAAGCAGAAGCTGGGAGGGTTTTTCTGTCCAAAAATACAAATGCAGAAGCGATAAGAATAGATGCTGTCATTGGTTACATCTGAGCAACTCCCACGGGGGTCACTGGGTGCCAGCATTTTGCACATTCACCTGTGTATGCAGGGAGGCCTTGTGCATGCAGTCATGGTAGATGCTTAATGTGATACCCACTCAGGGAGAACACTTTGTTTCCTTAAACACTTTCATATTTGAGGCCTTTATGCACAGCTCCATTAAGTGTTGGCATATAGATGATGCAGCTGTACGGTGAAGGATCTTTTGAGTTCAGACGTGTCATCTGAGACTTTAAAAAGTAATCTCGTCATCCCTCAAACTAAAAAATCCATGCAATTAAGTCAGCCTTCTTTCATGAAGGTGTTAATTATAAATGCTATGAAAATATATTATGAATTTGTTGATACTATAAAGATATTATAAATATCTTAATAGCTGCCATGCAAATAATTTTACCACTCTAATCACGTAAATAATCACAGTCCACACATTATGTAAATGGCCACCATATGGGACACTTTTCTGAATCCTTTTAGAGTCTTTGTTCAGAGAGTAAATTACACTTTTAAAACTTTAATATGATAGTTAAATTGAAGAGAATGATGCCCTGATAGACAAAACTTGATGAGATAGAACATTTGTCTTTTAGAAATTAGCCTTTGTTTTAGTTGAAGTTTGTAAATTCTGCAAGGTTTTAATCTGTTTTGGGGTGAGTGGCGTTGCTTCTTTTGTCTTCAGAAAAGCATCTTCTATGATTAAAAAGACACAGTCCTGGAATGCTCTGGTCACTCAGATGTTTATTAGGGAGAGCTGTGCACAAGCTGGAACTAAGCTATACCCTGACTGCAAACCGCAATAGGAGGAGCATGCCATGTCCTCACTCTCCCTTGCTTGCTTTAGTAAGAGCTGGGAGGATGCCCCAGGGAATAACAACACTTGCCAGTGCAGCTGTGGGACAGCAATCGATACAGATGTGCTCTCCCATTAGATGGCACGGTATGTCCCAAAGTCTCAATGCTGGGCGTTAGGGCAATTCCTGAATAATTTTTATCCCTTCCTTTAAAAGTCCCTTCATTTACAAATTCTGAATATTTCAAAGGATTCATCTGCTTTTCTATGCTGTTTTCATCATTTTTCTTATTACCATGAAATCATGTTTAACTTCATGTAACAATTTTTTCAAGGGAGAACTGATCTCCATATACATTTATCCTGATCAATCTGCTTCCAGTCTGTTACCAGCTTGATCAGATAGAAATGGATGATATTAGCGAAGGTGGCATATTTCTTTTAGCCCTTCCTGATGTCGTATTAAATACTTAAAAATATCAAAGGTCTAAATTTAGAGGAAGATCTGTAAAATCATTGTCCCCTTTCCAAGAGAAAAGAGCGTTTCCTATAATAGATATCTTTCTGAAAGTCTTAGTTGAAAATAACTT
This sequence comes from Merops nubicus, assembly GCF_000691845.1. NCBI lineage: Eukaryota > Metazoa > Chordata > Aves > Coraciiformes > Meropidae > Merops > Merops nubicus. Next base: position 48,959 of record NW_008616918.1, on the reverse strand, counting down.
TTTGCTGTTGTTTGGCTTTTATTCCTGTTTAACTTCTAGAACTTGCTATGTTCCCCCCAAATGAACCTCTAGCTTTCAACTTTTCTATGTTATTTTGCAGGTTTTTATAAATAAAATTAATGAGCATTTGCCTTTAAGTGGACCTGGTCTTCTTTTTCAAGGTAATGTCTTTCATTATTAACTTGCAAAGAGCATATCAATCCTACCAAGCTGCCACACTTTTTATCCTAATTATTTTTCCATTTCCTATCAGTGTTTCTTATTCCACATCTGCATTAATATAACTTTGATCTTCCCCCTTTTAAAAATAATATTAATACTTTTTTATGTCCCTTTACTTTCGAGCTTTATTGAGGCATTATTGACTCTCACATTCGTGAACGTTTTCTCGCAAACTTTTTTATATTTGTATAAACATGCACTTTTGCTGCTGTCACTAGATTATATTAGTTATAAATCGACTACTCCAGCTCAAATTCAGCTCCCAGTTCTCCTAATGTACTCTCAAGAATCTTTGTCTCCTAGCCAACCTTACGCCAGAGGATCAGGAACACCAATTTCAACATTTTAAGAGCTCCACCTTGGGATAATCTTTTTTACAGTCAAGAATATCCTTTGGACCATTTCCAGTAGTGTATGCCCCATGCATCCTGTGCTAAGTATCCAAATGTTCCAAGACAATGTTGACGTGATCCTGAATTGTAACTCCAGCAAATATTTTGTCGGTGTTACTGCCTTTTTATTTTTTTGTGACAAATTGTATCTTTAATCTATGCAATCGGACTCTCCTCTGTTATGTTTTTGACTGTGCACAAAAAGAATAGCTGCCCTGTAACATAATAATAATTTCGGTGATTTATACTTGTGATTTTACTAATTTTGAGGTGTGCTTACTGACTACAATAAGAATCTGGCAGGATACAGGTTCTTATTTTGGTGCTTAGATAAAAATGGCATGTCTTCCATAAGCACACAATGGACTATATGCAAAACAGTATGGTTTATGCTTGCCTGATAATCTGCATTTTTAGCTTATTCAGTCAACTGAGTTTAAAAAGCACAGAAAAAGCAAAAAGGAGATGGTTTTTTGGAAAGAAGTGGTAGCCAATCCGTGATATTAGTCAAAACAAATTTGTCGTGTCATGAATCAATTGTAAGCAGTTAAAAAATAAAAAAATCTGACAAGGTCTTCCCTATTAACAAAGTTTATATTTTAGGAATTTCTTGGCTTAGGAACCCTTCCAACCGAAGCCATTCTATGAATTATGTATAGTCTGTTGTTGAATTGTAGTATTCATACACACACACACGTGTGTTTTTACCAGGTGAACAACACAGGTTGTTTAGGTCTCCTGGCAAATCCCATTTGTATGGCATGCACAATGGCTTTACCTCACTGTAATTCAGCCTTTTCACTCATCCTCTCTCAAAAGCACACAGATTCCCTGTGTGCTGATATTTGTGACATGTATGATCTTCTAGGGATTTCGAAGACTGGTATTTGGCATTCTCTCACTGGAACAGAGGAGTTACCTGTCTGGCTAGCAACAGGCTGGGGAGACGATCTGAAAGCTGCAGAGTAAGAGTTAAAAGTTTTTATTCGAGGGAGGTGCTAGAGTAGGATCAATTCATTCCAGAAAACTTGACTTCTGCTACAAAAAGATATGATAGACTGAAGTACATTGTAAAACTGTGCACTAAACCCCTTCTACAGGGTCAGTCCGTTGGGAGGCATTTTACTGTATAGGCTGGCAGAGTCTCCTTCTCAACATAGGCTGCCTCAGAAACCCCAATGTTTTGTTCCCCGATTTTCAATTTTACACTATGTATTAATTCCTTTCCTAAAGTTACTCCATAGTTTATACACAAATATGCCAGTCCTTTTCTGTTGCTGCCTATCTTAGAAGGGGCATGAGAAATTGTTTTGGGTTTTTTTTTTTTTTTTTTTTCCTCCCTTACTTTTCAGTAGAACACAATTATTTATTTTTTAAGTAGATAATAATGTCATTCTAGGGATCCTGTGTTTCAACAGGCAACATCTGAATAAACACTAAATAAAGACTGATGGCCTCTTGTAACTAAAATTCCTTGTTAGGAAATGTAATTTTAATTACTCTCAATTGGTTTGGAACATCTCTTTTCTGGGCATAAGCCAAATTTTTTTCCCTTCTAGGTTACAGAGAAATATACACTAGATAATATAACAGTTTATGTATCTTTTTTTTTTTTTCTCAGTGAGATACTTGTATACACGCATACAGTGTGTATGCATGTACACATTGCCAGGGAACCGTAAGAAATTCTAATACAATCTGTGCTGTACAGTCATGTTCAGGTATTCTAGTGCATATTATCAAGTAACTCTTTTACAATTAAAAACAGACAGGAAAATTTTTTAGGACACAATTTTCATACCAAAAACATCCTCCAATATTTCAATATTTACTTCAGTTCATGTCATTTAGAAGGTCCAATGTAGTGATCCTACACATTGTAGGATAGCTGATGTCTGTGGTGTGAAGGCTGCTATACATACCTATCTATCCTGCTTGTTTTACAAATAGTGTTTCCCAGTATTGCTGTTGTACCTGACTTCCCCATTTTACTGAGATCTACATATATTTGTAAACAGTGTTTGCATCTGAGGTGCTTCTTTAGAGGGTTTTCTCTTAACTTAAAGGGCTTTCTGACCTCTGATTTCTTCAGTTCCTGGAAACTTAAAGCTAAATGCTTCCATTAGGCTGCTTTAGGTGAGTGTGAACTCTCAGAAGGGACATTCACACGTGTTTCATGTTCAGTAGTAAGGAATGGACATAATGGGTAGAGAGGTGTTAGAGCCAAAGTGCTTAGCTTATGCCTCGAAGCCAGTTGGAGCCATTAAGCACTTCTTTAGATGCCTTCCATAGGCTGCTAAAGACTTCTTTGTGGGGTGTGGAAGAATCTTGGGGCTAGTCTTCAATGACAACAAAAATGAGTGCCAGGAAAATTAATTTACTATATGCTGTATTATCTCCTGGGTCTTTGTTTTACCTCTGGAGGAAGATGGAGGAAATCCATGCAGGAAAAATTCACGAAGAGATATTTAACAATAAGACAAGATCTGACTTGAAGCACCTGAGCCAGAAATTGCTGGAAGCTCGGAAGAGAACACCTGGGAAAGGATCTCTTGCTCTCCTACAACAGTCTTCTGCATTTATCTTCTAACACACAGGATAATTTGGCTTGACATAGTACAGCTGTTCTTACATCTTGCACTAATATTTATATGGATTTATTGAGACACAGTGGATATTTACATGTCTGTTTTAGCTAGTATGTTGTATAGTTCTTTCTAAATACCCTGTAGACCCGGTGGGGAGCAAAATATTCCTGCAGAAGATGTTTCAAAGAAAAAGTCTAGCATGGATTCTCTTTCTGCAGGTAATCCTCTATTTGCTGATAGCAGAGGGAGATAAAATAGCTGAGCTGGCTGATAAAAGCTGCATAGTGTCCAGCGGTTTCCCCCGACCCCAGCCTGTCTGTCACCACTGAATGTACCCCTTCACACAGAACATGCATAATCTGTGGCAAGTCTCAAGTAACAAAAATTTGTGTTGTGCTGTATCAAAATACCACATCAGATTTAATGATGAATAGCACTCATAACGCAATTACTCTGTTTCATAGCTACAAGGATGACAAGACACAATGGTACTTTTTGTTGGGTGTTTGGCTTTTTATCACCATTAAGCTGAAGTGTAAAATTTGCTGTGTCTCTCAAGCCCCCAAGGGACATCTCTTGACCTTTCTGACTGCTTCTCAGCATGGTGGATTGGGCAGCTCAGTGTCTCTGTGACTAGCTGTCTTTCTGGTGGTGTACCCTTTTGCTGCCAGCACAGTCACAAACAGAGAGCCCAACAGGGAAAGCGCATACAAAGATTTGCCCATGCAGGATAGGTCACAGGGGAGGACTGTGGTAGGTGGGTGAGGCCACAGTTTGGAGGCACGGTTTGAAGTGTTGGTGTCTGAATGTGCCCCTTGAGCTGTGCTGGAGCTGCCATGGCACCTTATCCCATGGCCCTTCAACCCTGCCTCTGTCTTCTCACTTTATATGACAGAACCAGCAGAATAACAAAAGACTTTTTAACACATTTCACTG
>NW_008616918.1:22813-44790 GCF_000691845.1 Merops nubicus | reverse complement strand
CCCCCCCCCCCCCCCCGCTTCTTTGTCTGGGATTATTCTGAACATAGCTTAAACCCTAGTGCCCTCTTCTGATCTTGAAATAAGTGTCAGCTCTCAGCACACCTGTCTCTGCAGCTCCAGCTCAGCAGATTGTGGCAGCCAATTGTTTGAAGTTAGGCAAGCATTTAGGGACACAGATATTTTAATTTGTAACCAGCTTTGAAGCTTCAAAGCCTTCAATGTTTACTCTGATCAGAAACAGGAGCATAGGCAGAAATTAGTCTTTCCTATTTATAAAAACACCTTTTTTTTTTTTTATTTCCTCTCTTCTGGCAGGAGCTGTAGGCTTGATCTGAAGTCCACAGAAGTAAAGGGATAAAGGCTTATCAGCCCTGGCCCAGCCCTTAACACACCAAGTTCCTTGGCCAGTGGAGTCACTTAGGCTGAAAGAGGCGTACTGTTACAAGGTCTTCAGGGGACAAATACTAATTAAGGATAATCTTGTAGTGAATGTTACTTTTTTGGACATCTTTGACATGGGAAATACTGGCAAGTGAAAAAATCTACAATTCCTTACTTTTGGAAGGCTTTTCCATGCTGCAAAACCAAATTTAGTTTGTGTGTATATATACCTAGCCAGATGTATGCGATGCAGATTAGTTGTATCTGCAACATTCAGATAGCTACAGACTGTATGAATAAGTTCATTCATCATTTATAGGCTGCTTCCGCTGCGGTGGAAGGCAGCAGCTGCCAAAGAGCACACAGCAGTGCTGCCCAGCAGTCTCAAGGCATATTCTGAAATCTACATCCAGTCTGCATTGTAGGGTGATACCACACAAGAGGAAGTAGAAACCTCCTTTTTATAAAAATCTGTTTTCTAAAAACATCTTAAAATAATATTTTTAAAACGATCACCATTAAAAAAGGTCTAATAAAATGTTTGCCCTTAAGGTACTTGATAAGTTCAAAGTATGCTAAATGCTGCTAAATCTTCTAACACTTAATTTACTGCAAAATTAGGTTATGAATTAATTTTCACAGTCCTGGCTTTTCTAGACTGTGATTGTTTGCTTATGTTTCAAGCGGCTAATATTCTGCAAATTGAGAGTTGTGCAACTGCAAATAAACATTCTTCACTGACAAATTTATTTGATAATTTTAGATGGGAATTGTTGTGAGGCTGATGGGCAGATTAACACTAGAGGCCTCTCTAGAAAGAGGTTTATCAACACATTAAGCAACAAAAGGCACATTTATAGTACTTCCCTAGAATATGTTTTTTCCAGCTCTCTGTTGCCATCTTGAGTCGCTTGCTGCCTTCGGCAGAAAATCCAAGTTTGAGTGTAACACAATGAGACAAAGGGAAAAGAGATTTCCAATCCTGATGACTCTCCAGTCATCCGAAGTCATCAAGTATAAGAGAAACAATACTTTTTGTTTAAGTGAGACTATACACATTGTGACAAACTATAGGAAGAGCTGAAGTGGAATTCCAGGTTAATGTCAGTGGAAATTTGTTGTAAGGGGTGGCACAATAAGGTTCTTGGAAAGCAGCTGAGCTCAGGCCCAATGTGGAATTCTTGTGTACATGTATCATGCAGATGTCACTAGCAGTGTCCATCAGAGGAGCTAGTGTGAGTTCAGAGTTTATTTGCGAGGAGATAGAAGAATTCTGAAAGCGTTGGCCTACCTGCTATGAAGAAATTTTGATGCCATTCTCTTTGTTCTATAATTGCCCTTCACAAATATTTTGCCTTCCTCTAAAAATCACTAAATATCCTATTTAGGTATTATGATTCCTACGATCATAACTAGAAGCTAAAGAAAATATGTGGATTTCAAAGTCCTTTCGGATATGTGGCTTAAAAAGTAGATGCCTGAGGCCTTTGTATGTGAGCATTTCTCCAACAAATCCTGCTTTCTACATTGTAATATTCGGACTTCTTTTTACAGGTTTAGAACTTTAACATGTAATTTTTCTTACTATTCCCTATTCTCCTCCTTTGCCTTATTTTGCACTTGTTGACAGTATTTTCAGGCAGTATTCGGAATGGAGAATTTTATGAATCATCACTGTCCCAGGCAGTAGGAATATGGTTGTGAAATCACTGTTTCAATGGAATACTTGGTAAGAGATCTCTTTCAGTTCACTGAGTGCTTGACATATACTAAAAATAAGTATCTAAAATTCGATTCTAATAAAATCTACTGTTCATAGCCCATTTTAATCTTGTGTATATTTAGGCATAATATTAGTAATTCCAAATACTTTCCTGTTCCAAACAGAGGATGCTGTTTTAAGGCACCATTTACACTCCTTTCTAATAAATCTCATAGTAGCAGCTGACACTAACACATTTTAAACTGTGTTAGCACAGGGTTAAATTAAACCCTGATGAAAACAGCCTGAGCTGGATTTTCCACCCTGCTTTTTGCTGCAGCAAATATCGCTCCTCTTTCTCAGCTTGTTGACCTGGGAGAGTCTGCAGTGTGTGCCAAGCTGGTGCAATCAACTTCTAGATTCTCTTGACTGGTGCAGGGGATATGCTGAGGTGAGGTACACAAATGCCATTCATTAACTCCCGGATGCAAGGAAAACTTTAAAGTTGTCAGGCTTCAGGATCAGCACTCTGTAGACTAACTGGCACAAAGGAAAAAAATGTCTGTTTTGTGCCTGCCACAGCTGAACAAACAGGTGTCTCCCCAATCCTCTGAAAACCTGAACTACTTTTTTACTCTTAATGTACTCATTTCAGTATTTGTGTTGCCTTTCTAGGATTTGGGTGGTTCTTCAGATACTGGTTATGTATCAACCTTAGCCTTTCTTCAAAAGAATGGCTATTTTATTGGGTTCTGCCTTCCGTAATCTGACTGCTGGCAATGGTCTTCCAGAGTGGTACTTAGGCACACCCATCTTGGGCTCTCAGAAATCATAGAGCTGATTATTTTTCATAACATTCTTGGCAATAATCTTCTAATGGTGTGTATTTGCCTTCGTATTGATGTCACCCAAATGCCTTCAACACTATTTTTATACGTTTCCTGCAAGTGCCGCATTAAATGATCACAGGATTCTTGGAAAAACAACAGGAAATGATATAATGGTGCCCACAAGTTCTGTGTATTGACTTTTCCACAGACTTGCTAGTTTTGCTAGTCTCTGAGCCTAAAAATTGTTGGTAAAACAAAGATATTTGATCTTTTTCTCTCTTCTTGATTCCTGTTTGTATGCTAGAAGCCCTGACCTTTTGTCGGTTTATTACTGGGGCAAGGGAAATAATTTCAGAGACTAAGGGTTTAATTATAGGGATGGTTGATTAATTTAGTTGCCTTACATTCCTAAATAACTATTAGCAGGAGTTCTTATGGACATATTGTGTTATCTGCAAGTTACAGCTTACACTGAGATGCAGCAGAAGTGTGTGTATAATAGAATCATAGCTCTGGTATAAAAGGCAATTACTTAGTCAAAACTTTTAGTCTGTCTGAGTACATTGAAGTCACAAAGGATAACCTAGGGAAACGGAAAGAAAGCAAGCCACTGGGGAAACTGTTGTCTGTGGCATTGTTCCTCAGTAGTCTTCCAAAGGCCATGAGCTGTAGAGCACAAGACAAAGATTTCAGTGGAAAATTATAGGAAACTACACAAAGCAGAAAGAAAAAAATAGCTGGAAGGCTTGTGCCTTTTGCCACATCTAAGGGATTTCAAAGTGCTTCCTGGAAGGTTTCGAATATTTATAGCTGAGGTTTCAAAATCCTTATCACTTTTTTTGGCCTTAAAATAGTTGTGTTTTTTTTTTTTTTAAAACATGATGACTTTTTCTGGTTTATTGTGGTGAATTTCCCAAATTACTTTCCTTTCTTATGAATTTAGTTTCTATCTGCATTATAATTTATCCCCTAGATGCTAGCAAACAAGAAAACCCATTACATTGTTTAGAGCTTTCAAGCCTCATTTGGATAATTCCTTCAGTAAATTCCCTCCGCATCTGAGATGATTCCTCAATAAATTCCCCAGGCCAAGATGGGAAGTTTATTATTAGAATCCTCACATTCCTTTAAAGCCTCATCACTGGATGACTCTCAGTGGATGTCTTAGTCTAGCAAAATTTTGGGGTGATGAAACTGTGCATCCTTGCCTGCCAGGCAAATGCCATCTCTTTGCTGATGCCATGCTCTTGACAGTGACTTGCTGGGAGCCTTTGCTGATGCTTCTACCTTTGTATAGTCCCTGTGTATGTTACTGTAGAGTAAAGTTTTAAAGTGATAGTCACAAACTCAAGGAAAAGAGCAGTCTGCCTTCTCTGAAACCTGCAATGAAGTCCTCCACTGTGTTAAAATAAATCTGGTACCAGGAACAGTCTAATCTTACCAGGATGAGGTCAAAAAGTTCTATTTTACCGTAAAGCACAATATTTTACTCAAGCACTATATGAAATTAATCTCTTCTGCTCTCTCCCTTGCCACTGCTGGATGGTTTCCAAGACTCAAGCAGTCCTGTGTAGCCTTAGCTTGAGTACTGCAGTATTCCTGTGGTCTGAAAAAAACATATCCTATAAATGCTATTTTAGTTCTTCATTCATGGTGCCGGCAGCTCTGTAACGAGGCAGAGGACAGAATGCAGTGGCAAGCTTTGGTGGTTGTATTTCCTGAGCCTTTCAGACGGACTCAAACCAATACAGTTGCCCTGGTTATAGCTCCTCAGCGGCAGACTTCGCCCTCTCTAGAAGAGAGACCAACAGTTGTCCTAAATCATTAAGTGCTTTCATGATGGTTTGAAAAACCAAAACCCAAAACCAGAAAGTAACAAAAAAAAAAAAAAAAACCAACCCAAACAAATGAAGTAAAAACAGTTGGTGTGCAGCTGCTGTGTACATTTCAACTCCCTAGAGACAAGATTCTCAGGCCCACTGTGATTCTTGTGTTTTCTACTTCACAATTAATTGAAATGCACTATGGTTTTGTGTTTTGTGAATGAGAACAGATTCTGTTCAGCATTTATTTTGTTTAGATAGACAACATGCAACATAAATTCTGAATAAAACTGGTATCAGCTTAATGTAGTAATATACTTAACAGAAAGTTTACTGAAAACTCTTTAGTTTTTCCCCCTCCGGCATAAAACCACTGTGCTATCTTGTTTACCTTCAACTGCTTGAAAATTTAGACTGTCCGGAGAGTCTGCAAGTGAAAACAAAAAGTATGGAAAACTTCTACTGTCATACATGAAAAAAATATCATCCTTATTTAGCTGTTTACTTAATTTTTTTATCAGAGCAGGTTTCTGTAGCCATGTGACACTTCTATCAAAAAGATTTTTTTTCCACTGAGGTAGTAAAAGAGACCAAACTGTTTCGTCGTTTTGAAAAATTAAAAAAAACCTAAGCCTCTTTCCATTGTAAATGTTTACCCGTTGGATAGTGCAAAAATTTGGTCTGGGATAAGTGTTTACAATGGAAACACTGACCATTTTTAAGTAGTCACAAAGTTCTGAATCTTGTTGCTTAATGTCAGTTACTCTTTCCTCTTTCCTTTCTAACAGACTGCATGAAATGTAAGGTAATACACTTTCAGAGCACGAACCATCATCCCAGTTGGTTTTAATCAGTATGAAAAGAATTATTCCCTATCCAATTACATTTTTGAGTATGTTCATTTTAATAGGCTAAGTATTTTCCTAATTTATCTGTTAATCATTAGAAACACATTTGGCCTCAGTTCAGAGACTGCTGTGTCCTAAGAGTCAAGCTGGGATTAACACAGTACTAAGAAATCCAAAACAAGTCTATGTAGTGGATATAGAGTATTCTGCACACACTCAGATGAGAAAAGTTAAGGCTGATTTTATGCTTAGATTGTCTGTGCTCATCCCCACCTGCACCCGTAAAGGTCAAGATTTTCACTGGTTAATGCAACTTCATTAGCAGGATTTAATTACCAGAAATAGAATTGCATACAATGACAGAAATGTCAGTTCATCATGTAATTAGTGTTGTGCTGTTTTAAAGAGGTGTTTTTGAGCTTGGTGAATAATTGTATGTACTTTCATCATAGTGGCTGTACTGTAAATGGGTTCATGCATCTTCCCTGTAATGAAACAAGGTTTTCTGAAAACTTACCACCCGACAGGAGTCAGGAAAGGTGAGATTGATTACTATCACAAATTTGTTCAGCACAAATCTGTGAATTTTATCTATATATCAGAAGTTGGTTTTATTAAGATCTTTTCTTCACGCCAAACTAAATGCCTGGAAAACTATTGCTCATCTTTGTTATCTAACAGAATAGAAAATTTTTTTCTATGGAAATACAAACATTAATTCTATAACATCATCTCTATAATTAAATGTGTATTAGAAATAAGCATGATCAATGAAAGTAAGGGGATTTTTTTTTTTTTTTTTTTTTTTTTTTTTTTTATTTGTTTCTCGTTTTGTTTTGATATGCCCCTGCCATGAAGACAGCAGAAGAAATAGGTTTCTAATAAGTCTCAAAGCATACTGCTAAATAAGAACTTGCCTCAAAAGTAATCTGTTTTAAAATACGATTAGGTGATTTCATAAAAGGTTGAGTCTTAATTTCACTGCAAATGGCAGTGTTTGGACATGATATTATGTTCTTTTTCCTGTTGGGCTATTATTAGACTGAGAAAACCATGCTTCCCAGACCTCCCCGGAAATAGGCTTATTCCCAAAAAGAAAAGCTGACAACGAGAGTTATTAGTGTTCTCAAAAGCTAGCTCCTACTCTGCAAGATAAATAGGCATAGTTTAACCATCTGCAATAGTGTGAGGAGAGTTAGATAATTTTCACAATATATGAAGTCAAGAAGAAAAGATAAGTAAATAAGTCATCCTATAAGCAATATAATACTTTTTGACAGCTACAGTATCTAGAAAAGTACATATAGACTAAACACAGTTTTGATACCACTCCAGGACACCTATGAGAAAAAAAAATATATCATTTTAACAGAACTTCTTTAACTGTGATGAAATGCTTGGTTTCATTCCCTCTTGGAGAATCATGTCTCCATATTCCGGGCTGTTGTGATGCACTTGTGTCTCTAGCTTGTTATGTTATGCAATGTGAGTTGACTGACAAACAGCAAATGTCATATGCCTCCTCCTCACCCTGTAACAAGAAGGTTGGGGTTAAAAGTGGGAGGGAAAGGAGGGAAGGGAATAAATGAGAAGTCTGGCATTATCAAAATTCTGTGTGTACAACGAAGTGCTGAATGCTGAATGAGGTGCTGAAGGTGAACCATTTTAACTACAATTTACATGTGGTAAATAATAAGACAAAAGTATCTGAGAAGCTAAATCCATCGCATATTGGTGTGTTGCTTTGTCCTGAAGCGACCCTGGGCAGCCAAATGTTCTTGCAGTCTGTCCTTGGCTCCTTGTGCTTTATACAGGTTCCTAAGCCAAAATTTACTAAGTTAAACATCTGAGCTGTAAACAAAGATCCCCAAAGCGTACTGTGCTCTCTTTGTTCTAAGAGTCCCTTCACAGTATGGCCTCAGTTGAACTAAGTACTTAATACATACTTAAATCCCACTTAAATCAATGGGATTTAAACATTGCTAAAAATGCACTGCTAAATCGTGGCCTATTAAACTGTCTGTGTTGGCCATCAAATTGTAATTTATATTGCTGAGATTTCTTTTTCTGGTGTTATATATGAAACTCCAAACCTACATTTCACTGAAGTCTTGCTTGAACTGAAGCTGGAACTGTTTAGAGGAGATGTGTGCAAGACTTGTATTCGTTGTGTGCAAGAAACGAATTCTATTTATTTTGGGTATAAACTACTGTAAACTTGTGTTCTTGATAAAGTGAAGTCAAATCAGTTCAGTTAAGAGACTGTTTTTCAAGCACCATAATTCTAAAGATTGGTAACGTGAATTTTTCCTTTCTCAGTAATGATTGCAACTCCTGGTAAATGTGGGAACATACAGTTTTTACAGAATGGAGATACATGAAAATATTTGAGGAGGAAGAGAGAAGCTTTTTCTTTCACTGATATGTTGTCAGTCTTCTCTTCCCTCTCTTGTCCCACAAGTTGCAACTAGGGTTGACAAGGAAAACAGCCTTTTGTAGCAGAGGGGGCAGCAAGAAAAGTAGTTGCCAAAAGGGCCATCAGAAATGCCTGAAAATTTGATGTGTAGAGAAAATATGCCTAAAATGTTAAAACTGTATATGCTATAAATTTTTTAGAAAAATTCACATGTCCCTCTATGCCTGGGATGCTCAAAGAACATGACTCTGGCCTTATCACTGTTTCTTTGGAAAAGAGTGAGGATGGAAGGTGGGAAAATGAGGACTCTTCTTGACTTCTATAATGCAAGCTCTCTTCTTGTAGTGGAAATCAGCCAAATGACAACTCATATGCCAAGAAAGCCCAAGTTAAGAGATAAAGTTGAAAACACCATATGCTTAAATTTTGTCTTGCTTTTTCTCAAGGCTGCTAATACCAGTTTCCTACTTAATTAGCCAAATAAGGGGTGGACTGGGCTTCTTTTTCGTGTACAGATATTTCTGAGATTGCATAAGAATGAGTTAGCCACCTAACTGCTGTGGAACTGCTGTCCATATAAAAAGGAGGAGCTAGATCTTGGCTTCTTAAACAATATTCTCAGCAGATAATTGCTGTAGAGCATAGCCCATGCTCCTCAGCCACAACATAGCTACCCTACCAGAACTGGCCCAAGACTGGGCATTCATGAGACAGCTCCATAGATTTCTGTTAGGAAGAAATTATACTCAATGGGTATTTTTTCCCAAAGTGCTGTCTCTTTTATTCACTCCCTAGTTTTCTTTTAAGCAGCTAGGCTTTTCTCAAGAGAGCTGTGTTTTGTCTATACCCTCAGAGGTATCGATGGACACAGTCTGTCTCTCTTGAACATGAAGTTACCTTTCTGTAAGGGATGCTGTTCATGGGCATCTTTAAGCATTCTTCAGCATTTTTATGCCTCCTGAAATGTGAGAATAGGTCAAAAATGCACTGAGGCTGTTTAAATGCACAGATTCATAAGACCATACAGAACAGCAGTTGAAGTAAAGAAAAGGTGAACCTCTCAACAGAGAAAAACTGTTTGGCATTGATCAGCTGTATAATCAGTAGTGTTAAAAAGCAAACAGGTTCTGGAGAGGAGCAGGTGGGATCAGTAAAACCATTACAGTTAGGTATTACAAAGCCATTTAAGATTTTTGTTGTTTGTGTCATTTGTTTTACAGCATAATTACACAGCCTACAACACTAATTACAAAGCCTACAGCACTTGATTAGTCTGCTGATTATATCTGATGGAGCCTTGTCAGACAACAAAGGTAATCTAAACACATAGAATTTCTTAGTAACTTTAATATTCCATTTGTTTCCATGGTTTTATAAGATATATATATTAATCTGTATTAAAATACAGGCAGGATAGGTTGCAATTTAAAACTATTACTTATTCTATATAACTGTTCATATTCAGAATATAGTTCAATAATAATTTAATGCTAACATTTTTCTAAATTGTGCATGAGTTTTAATCAACTTAAGAATGCAAGACATTTTAACAATTAGAATTCATCTCCTATTGACAAGGCTTGTTATGTATTAATAGATTTATAGAAGTATTTCTTACCAGGATTTTTAATATCACCAGTGAGCCACTAAAGGAGTTCTGTGAAAGGGGAAAGTAGTAATTTTTTCAAGCATGGAAATGAACTGTATTCTCATACTTATCAGATGATGCAATTTCTTAATTTTTGTATGTTCATTGAGGAGTCTTTCTTTTGCAGCTTCCTTTTTCCACAGCCTGGGTAAAAAAAAAAACTTATCACAGAATAATCTCAGAATATTGCACTGTGCTTTGTTTCACCTCAAAGGTTGATTTGTGAATTGTACATTGAAAACATGGAATGTTTTTTCAAGAATGTTGCTTTTTCAAAATTTAAAGTTTCCTCTAATTTTTATTGCTAACCATTCTCTTCTCACGTGTAGATATAAAATGTAGCTATAAAAAAGATGCTCCCTCCCACTTTCACGTTCTTTATCACATGTTTAATTAAATTAGAACGGAAAATGGAAAAGAAATTAAATCACAATTATATTACTTTCTTCAAATCATCGTAATTTGATGTAATTACAAATAAAATATTAATAATGTATTCCTTTTTCTTGATGGGAAGTTCCATTAGTGGAACAGTTTCCCAGGGAAACAGAAGCGAAGTGATTAACTGTCCTTCTTGCTTTAGTAATGAGATATTTCTAAAATAAGTAGTTTCTAAATTTTCTAAAATAAATAGTTATGCACAGGTCTAGGATCTGAAACTATGCATGGTATGTTCTGGATCTTGTTCTGAGGTGTCTTAACTCTTTCTCTTAATCTCACACTTTTTAGAGATTGCAAATTGCTATCAGTCTGCAAGAGACTTTGCTTCATATTTTATAATAAGAAGTAGGGTGAAAGTTATACACGTCTAATTTCAGTGGCACAATGACTGAAAGTATTTTTAAAAGACAAATGAGAAATACATCCACATGCAAATTCTCATTAAAAGTTTCAGAGTTTCAGAATTAGATTATTTTAATGTACTGATATGGTTGTTTTTCAGTTAGAAAATTAAACTCCAGAAATGTCCCCATGGCTGAATGAGGTTTCTGCAATGTTGAAATTAATCAATCAACTCTTCAATAAGAGCTAAGCCTCAAATCCACAGGCATGAAGCAACAGCTAATAATGGCTATATAAATTGATTTCAGAAGGTTAAATGTGCATATTCTGGGCTTAGAGAACAAAGCCTTTATGACTATATCCAAATGGATATCTGTGTGACTCATTACTTTACATACACTGTAATCATGAAAATTAAGGGACTGGCTTTAGATGAGGCCATGAAGTTTGATTCATGTTGGAAAGTTGAATCAAGCTTCATTTGTTGGTTGGTTGGTTTGTTTGTTTGTTTGTTTTCTCTGATGAACAAGGTCCATGTAAGTCTGACACTGAATCATTTTATTCACTGCTGAGGAAGGAACAGGGATATAAAAAAGCCAAAGGTACTAAGTATGTGCATGAAGGTAGATTTTTTTTCTTGGCTAATGGTTGGGCACATTCGACGTATAACAATAGGGTTTCCTGTTAGACTTAGATGAGAATTAAAGTCAGTAGCTGGTTTCCATGCTAAGGTTGTGGCTGAGGTTGGCGTCAACACTCACTCTGACTAAACTTTAGAAGAATTAGTGTGAACAATGAGTGCACAGTAAGAAGGGGATGTAAATCTGCAAGCAATCTTGCCTAAAGCCTGACTAGGTAGAAATATGTAGATTTTGGTTTACTGTTTAGCCAAAAGCTTGCTCCAATATAGGCATATCAAATGGATTGGAATAAGTATGAGAATTCTGAATGGCAAAGAAACCTGGCAAGTGCTAGGTTTCAACCAAAAGGGGGATAGAGATACATTTTGGATACAGTCTTCTGTATGTTTTTCTCTGTGGGACTTTTCAAACTGAGGCTTAGATACAGACTAAAAAAGGGATCCTGGGCTCTATTGACATTTAGTATCTGTTACAGAAGTTCCCAGGCTAATATCAGTGTTATGTCCTTCAGACCTCAGAAAATTACAATTAGGGTAAGGTCATGCTGATCTCCGTGAACTAAAGTTTTTGTTTTACTCATGCTACAAATGCTTCCGATAGGATCAGGTAGAATTTGGACAGCAGCTGTTGACAGTAAGACAGAGTGAGTAGTAGTCCTTGGCTTAGATTTCTATTTAGGTGGTCGTAATCTTCCTTGTCAGGGCAAGGTTGCCAGGGCTAGGTGACTGGCCAAGCTTTTCATACTCCAGCTTTTGTTTGTATTTATGCGTGTTCCAGGGCTGAATTAGAGCTGGAGGACCACAGCCAGTGTCAAGCTAGGGTGTGGAATGGCCAGTTATCAAAATATACAAAATAAAAAGGCATAGGTGGTATAGTGGCCAAGCACCATGAACACTAATAAAACCAGCTGAATGACAGCCAACCACAAGAAAGCTTAAAGGTTTGACAGTCAGTGTAGGCAACACAACAAAGCCTAATTGCAGAAGACAGAAATGGCTTCAGAAGTTCTTCCAAACAATGTTTAGTTCAAAACACCAAAAAAAAAAAAAAAAATCTTATGTTGGTGATTTGGATCACATGCCACACACAACCAAAAACCGAATGGGAAGAACAAAATGAAAAAGATGAACAAAAAAACCCACCTCAGAAAAAAAAGAAGAATTGTTTAGTTTTGGGGTTTGGATTTGGTTTATTTTGTTTTCTTTTTTTCTTCATCCTTTTTAATGAGCCTTTGACAAATCTCACAAGGATCTGCATTTTTGAAAGAAGCAGCTTTTTGGGATGTCAGCATGCATTTGAAATGCTCTGGGGCCTCTGGGTGAGCCCCTGCACCTTCAGCTGTCATGCCGTGGTCTCTGCAGCCATCTCGCGGGGAGTCCCTGCATGGCCACGGAGCCAAGAGAGGATGCAGACCCTTAATGCACACATCCCCCCCAGTTACCGCAGAATTCGAAGAGTAAGCACACAGCCTGAGGCACCAGCTGCAGAGCAACCGAAGGTTTCTCCCATGCTGAGGAGAAATCTATTGTGTTATGGCACAATCATCAGAGCTGCCGTTGTCTTCCCTGAGGAGCCCTGAAGGGTTTAGCTGTTTGACAGCAGCGCCGATTGGGGTGAAAGGCACAGCAGCCTCTTACTGTTTCCTCCTCCTGTCAGCTTTGGTGCCTTCTGTTTTCCTGTTATCTCTCATTCTAGTCTCATTGTTCCCAACCTGCCATCTCAACCAGCCAAATCTGACTTGGGAATGGTATTTCCTTTCTTTTCACAACTGCTTTACTGTCTTCCCCTTTGCCTTCTTGGCAGCACTTTGCCCTGCAAATCAGTGAAACAAAGGATGCCCACCTCACTAGAAATAGCAAACATTTTTTTGGAGGGTTGTGGATTCAGCTCTTAGGACGACAGAGACCAAGCAAGTTTCCTTCAGAAATAGATTTGTCCTGACAGGATAAAGTAATGGCCATCAACTTAATTAATTCTTCTCTAAGGACTCTTCATGCCTTTTGATGGTGCTTATCTTTGTGTCCTGCTGCTGTACTGCTGCCTGTAGTCAGCCGTTTCCCACAGTGTTCGCTATTATGGATTCCAGTTGAAGCTTCCCTTTCAGTGTCTAAAAGGTAGCTAGAGGCTGTTAACCCAGTCAGGTAGAACTAAGATTGTAACACTGAATATAATTTTTAATTCCTTAGGGGAATTTCCTGACGATCTGTAGCAAGCAAGCTGGCCTATCACCACTACCCCGTCCTCATGTAAGGTGGCCATGTTTAATCAACCGTTTGCTGATAGGAGCATTCCAGTCCTCAGATTTGTCTCCTAGTGACGTTGTTCCCTCGAGATGGTGAGCAGTGTGAAAATGGTTTCTGGATCATGTCTTGTGCCATCATTCTAAATATATGCCTGGTTTATCATAATGCCTGGTAGATTTCTGAGCTGGAAGTCAATATTACCTGTGCACCTTTTGGGAAACCCATGGCAAAAGGCTGCCATGAGAAGGTTGTGTCCAAACCTTTGTGAAGAGCCTAGTAGTTAGAGAGGCTGTGGCCTCTGCTCCCTCTTAAGGTTCCTCTGGATTTAGTTCACCACTGAAGGCAGGTCTGTCACCTATGCTTCAGAAATACATATACAGAAAAAGATTTTGTAAAAAAGAATTTTTCTTGCTGTTTGATCAGAAATTGCAGTTTATTGTAGCACTTATTTAAATGCTTGGAAACTATTATCCCCAACAGATGAGCTTGCATGAAAAGGAATAACAGCTGGACCACCTACATTTGGGTATAAAAGCAACATAAACTGACAAAGTAGTTGTCAACCAGATCTGAGATGTAGGATGAGATGCAAGAGATAAAGCAAAATGTAGTTATCAGAAGTGCAATAATTACTGACGTGGTTTTCCAGGTTTTGAAAGATGTTTGTTACTAAAAGAAAATCTTCAGATGCCTTCATGTTTTCCCTGTAACTTCTTTTCCTAGGAATCTCTCAGGAATTTGTCCTAACCTAATTCATCTTCATGTGTCACCCATTATTTGGTAAAAGATGGATGATTCATGTACTATAGTTGAAACTCGCTGCAAACTGATCATGTAGATATTTTGAGATCTGAACTTCGTGGGACATTTAGAGATGACAACATGCAGTTCATCATACCAGTCACATAGAGGATTTCCTTTCAGATTTCTTTAGATATGGTACGAGACACAGCGTCCTGAATACTGAGTTCCAGCATCAGGTCTGTTGTAACCTGTTCTACTCTAGTTCCTCCATTTTTTTTTTTTTTTTTTCTCGCAGCTAATGCATTCCTACATTTCTGAGACCTATAAAATCGTATCTTGCAGACACCTCCTCTAAACAGGAGGCAAATGCTTTTGGCATTGCTTTTGTACCTTTTCTTTCTGTTACAGGATTTTCTGTTAGGTGCTGCACAGGTTAGAGTGCAAATACTACCATCAGGAATGGGTGCAAGAGAATTCTTACCTTCTAAAATGGGGATCTGTGATCCAGTGACGTGAACCTTTCCCTCTCAGGTATTTTTGGTCCTTAACTGATCTATAGCAAATCACATTAGCAATAAATGTTCCAGCAAAGCGGCGCATGTAATTGCAGATGATAGCTTCTTGTTTAGCTACCTTCATCTCAGATTCCAGTTGTTTTGACTCTGTGTATGTCTGTGGTTTTATTCTGTTGGCTTCTTTTTTTTTTTTTTCCCCCTCAGAGAAATGCATGTTCATAATCCCATTGATCTGATTTCTTCATATTAGGTCATATTACAAGTTTGAGTTACAACAAAATCAGATTAGTTTCTTGTTCTTAAACAGAACAGCTTAACTGTCTGGTCCTGGTACTTAAAAATTTGTATTTTATAAAATTTGTCTGCTTTCAGTGTGCAGAAGGAACCAGGCACTCAGTATTGGATGCATCACCACCTTAATTTTATTTCAAGGAGACGTTCTGTAGGAACTAAACAGTGAATTAAATAGCCTGAGAAAGTAATTTTCAGAAGGATGCTCTGGCAGTTGAGATGTCGCTGTTGTTCCCACTGTTTCATTTGCCTTCTTCAAAAACTCCTGTGAACATGAGATCATACCTGGTCTCTGCTCCAAGCTTGTTTTATGATCTGGCACTTACAATCTATTGGTTTCATTATTCATCATTACAAGAAAGACATTTTTTTTCTGTGACAATTAGACAATGGAGTCATATTTCTAGGAAAAACATTACTCATCTGAATCACGTCTCTCTTCTGTGTCAAACCCAACTAATTATTTATATGCGCTTTACCTTTCAGAAGATGTCATTTCTGTCAAGGTATGAATTTGTACCAGGTCAGAGTAGAGGACCAGACTTTTAAGAAAGCTATATTGCATTCCTTAGTTTTCAGCTGTTCTATGTTGGGAAATTAACTGAATGTGGAGTTCTCATCCTGTAGAAGTTAAGTTTCTCAAGGTTCTTATTGTTGGACTCCACAGTCCCACCAGAGCATTTTCAAAACCTTAGAAAGCACTGGAGAAACTTGTGAAAACCTTTAACAGGCTTTGAATCAGAGCCTAAATATCCCTTCATTTAGGTTTCCTGTTGATAAATGTTAATAACAATAATAGTAATTTCTCTAGTCACCTGCAGATGTCAGGTATTTTGTATTGCAACATGGCATTGCATATTCGGGCTGTACTTACATAGTGCTTAAAATGTTCTTTTAAGACTTAAGCAAAAAGAACAAAGTAAAAGACATTCTATACTTAATTTCTGATGTTAAAAGTAAAGGAAGAAACAATCCTAGATGAAAAAGTGATGCAGTTGATACATGTCAGAGAGCAAAAAAGGATACTAAAAGTATCTTGATATTGCATAGATTCTCTTTCTTGTTCCTAATTGATTACTCATTATTTCCTTTTAACAAATCCAGAGAATGATTGCTGAGTTTTAAATGCTGATCTGGATTTCAAATGGGGATTTAATTCTTTCTGGACTTTCGCATCAGTTTCTTGTGACTTCAGTATTCTTGGGCATATCTCAGCTTCCCAGTGCCACATTATGCTGTGCAATTAAACTAGGTATACAGAGCTGGTTTTTTTCACCTAGAAATATCTTGTCACAAAGTGCACTGCAAGTGTCTTAGTGGAAGGAGCAAGAAAGAGGAATAATAATTTTTTGTTGAAAAAGGTATGTATCAAGGTTATTGCTATTTGGATGGACTGTACATCCGAAGTCTCAAATTGTACCAATTACTAGTTCAAGAACTCTAATTGTGACAGTTGCTAGTCACGTGGCCAAGGAAAATGTTTCAAGTCCTCTAAATTAAATTGTGAGAGTTGAAAACAAGTATCAGGTCGGAATATGTCCACTTCTTTTCTTGTTTAGCTGAAAGCATCTTCTTGTCAACGTTTTGTTTCTTTTCCAGGGACTATATTTAATTTTTATTAAGAGTAAAAAGCATTTATCAAAGGTGCCCGGTAACCTCGATGGCAAGCAATACGCAGGGAAGGCACTTGGCCACATGGTGGAGCTTTCTGTTCTCTCTGGAAGAAGAGCCGTGTGACTGCCAGCAAGCCGCCAGCAAAGAGGGAGCTTTACACACCTAAATCCTGTTAATTTTAGAGATACTGTTCCTCATGGTGATTTTTGGTTATATGTGTAATTTGAGGTGTGAATGGCTGCTTTCCTCACCACCACCCCTCCACCCCAAGTCCGGAAACTGCGTCTAAGGGTGAAATTAATTTTCAATGCCTCTAATTTTGACAAGCAAATTCCAGTTTACTTCCAGCGTTATAGTTGCACTATTAGACTGCTGTTACACGCACAGGAAGGTCTCCTTAAACTATTAATCATCCCTAGATTCATTAAATTAATCACACGTGGACATTTATTTTACAAATAAAAACAGTATACCATCCTCATCCTGTGTCCTCACTGGACTTCTGCCTACAAGAAGCTCATTATATGCTTTGCCATCCTCCAGGTTCATCTTGTATAGCACTCAACTTGGATCACATTGAAGGGACCAGCAGCAGATGCAGGAACATTATTTAATAAATTGCTAATCCATCCTCATTAACAAAAAAAAGTCCTTCCAGAGTAGATATTAAGACAAAGAGCTTTTGGCATTTGTGCAGACTTAAGGAAACATCTGTGTTTGTGACGGCAGAAGATTCATTGTGTTATAATACAAATGAAGCCTCAAAGGAAATCCATTTTCTATGATAAAAGTAAGATTTTTTGTTATTAAGAACCAGCTTTCACTGACATTGGGTGTTGGGTTCTTTAATTTATTTTCATTATCTTTTCTTGTCCATTGGTAGACATTATTCCTTTTCAAATGAGTGTTCCTTCTGAAAGAACTAATCAGATCATATGTCAAAACTTTCCATGGTTCTGTTGTCTCACTCATGTGCTTTGTATTAGTATACAAATTTAAAGGTCTGTCTATACGTGCAAACTGCACAGGCTGAATTAAATAACTTCTTAACTTGGAGTAGGTTCAGTTTAATTCTTTAGGCATTTAAACCTGTTACCCAATTAAACAAATCAGTATTGGTTACAGATAAGATGATTTAGAAGTACATAAAGAGATTGCACTCAGTTAAACCTACAAAAGTTGATTTAATAACGTTTATATAATTTCTTCATTTAGGTTTCACCTTAGAAACATTTTTCAGTTGTGAAAAGAACCATATACCTTAAAACCTTGAGAAAACCAAAATTTTTTAAAGGTGTTAAATTTTGTGACTAGAAGAGAACTTCATGATTATGCCATTAACAGGAAATGACAAGAAAGGGGAGCAAAGCTAAGACTGATTTTTATCGTGCAATGTAAATGCTAACCTAGATATTAATGATAGATTGTGGACCAATATCCTATTAGCAATACTTGAACTGCTTTGCGTGAGCTGAGCCTTAGAGGCTGTCTGAATAGATCTTCATAACACTTCTTAGATCTTAGATTAATTAATTCAGCTTAGCCTGTGCTATTATAGGGCTTTCTTAAAATATTCCACTTATGAATCAAATAAAATATACCACGAGACCAGTGAACACAATAGGAGAGCATCAGCACAGTATCTGAGAGAGTCTCTACACTACTTACACAGTTTGAGGTTTTTCTTCTAGCTTTTGAGCTCACCCGGTCTCCTTAACCTGGATAATAGCATTTAATTCAGCAATAGAACATGATTTATGTATTTGCATTATGAGGTCCTTGGAGGAAAGGACTATTTGAAATTTATATTATGATTTTTTTAGCTTTTATTTAATGTTTGTAAACTGCATTTTGTATTTTTTTCATTGATTTTTATAAACCTTTTACACTGAGGATAGCACACACACACACACAAAAAAAAAAAATCCAAACAAGCAAAAAAATCCAAGATCCTTCCTCTGCAAAAATGGATTAAGAAAGGATCTTCCCTTGAAGCTGTGTGTTCTGTGCTCTCTTCTGAAATCTAGGCTATGAACATCTAATGTAAAAGCTATGGATCTGACTTAGTATCCCCTGAAGTCAGGGGCAAAAATGTGATCACCACTGTAGTGTTCCTTCTGTTTGGCTGATCACATCAATTCAGAATATTCAAAAAGCTCTATAGCTGTATCTTTTCCCTTCGAGACTAAAAAGCTATTATGAGAAAATTTATTTTGAAAAAGTGAGGGTGCTAAGGGGTTATTAAATGTCTGAGTTAACCTTACTAGACATGTTTTCATTGGAATAACTCAATTTAATGAAGTATAATAGAATTTTCTAATATATGTTAAAACCCAAGTGGTGATGTGTAAAAGCAAAGAATTAAAGTTCGTTTGAGATATCTGCTTGATAAGTGATTATTTGAAATTGCTGTGACCTTATAACTCCTTATTCCAGTGATGAGATAATGATACAATTTAGAGGCGGGTGGCTTAGTGATATATGTTTCATTTAGATTCTTCCTAATAGGTGACATTTATTGAAAGCTGACTCTTGAACTGTGTTCCATGCCCTGTGCTATCTGTCTGCCTTGGAGCTGTTGGACACTGTAATTACATTTTGCTTCATTTCCTGTGTAATTTATGTGAAAATCATTCCATGGTAGGAAAGTACAAAGTCCAGATAATGAGAACGTGACAATGTATGAGATTTAAGATGCTTGTTTAGATTGCAGCTCGACCTGCCCATGACTCAGGCACTTTCAAGGTCATGCAATATACAGTGAGCTCAGGCAGCATAGTGCTTTTGAAACAATATAAAATAAAAACATTTTGCTACATTTAATAAACATTAGTCTTAGTATCATTACTCCTAGAAATAGAGGTGTGTCTTATGTGTAGTGTAAGAAGAAATGCCAAAGCTTATTGTGCTGAGTTACTGTGGCTTTTAGCCACTAACACACTATCTTTGTGTGAAGAACATTAAAAGTAGTTTGATCAAGGGCATAATGTTTTGAAGTCTCCAAAGCTAGGCTATTTTGTTTTGTGACACTTTTCAAAGTTTTACCCATGGCAGTTTCTTAGTGGTTTTTTTTTTTTTTTTTTCCCTTCAGAAAACTTGTAGGTAAATCATTATGCTGCCAGTTGCTTCATCACCAGCCTGGCCTACCTTACATCTAGAGACAATCAGCTGGATTTGTTTTCCAGGCTAAGGATATTGTATGTCTTCACAATGCACTGTTAACTGTGGAAGTTTATGGATAGAACCTACAGACCTAGCTCTAAGAGGACCAGCCAGAACTTGAAGGAAATGTTCTGTAAAAGGTACAGAGTGTGAATGAACAACTTCAGGGATATCCTGAATCTTTTGATCTGGATTAGCTTTCCTGTATTTTGTGACCACCCAGTTTGTGAATAGGCCAGACAATAAATGCACGTGAACTAATTTTATTATTTCAATGCCAAAGGCCTTCTAAAATTGAGATGCAATTTTAGGTTGTAAAACTGAGTGGATGTTCCAGAAAGCAAGGAAACTATAGCATAAATGTTAATGGATGTTTATTCCAGTCCCACCCCACCTCTCCCAGGCTTTTCACTCGTAATATGCTTCCAAGTATCATCACTCCAGAAATTCCTAGCTAGTCAGAACTGGGTTTTGTATTTCTAATACACTCTGCATTATGATAGTGTAACTTCTTTCTTCTCACTTTGTACTTTTAACTGGTTGTTATAGCCTAAGCATTCTTCCACAAGCGGAGAAGTATGATTTTCTAAATCTTTTTAGTCTGAGACACAGCGAGAATTCAGGTCTCATGCTTCCTCTCCATGCATGCTTCAATACTAGGATTTTGGACAAAATTATCACAACCCTTTCGTATTTGTTTAAGTGAAGGTGGTTGTGGTAAGTCTATGTGTTGAGCTCTAGCATGTTGCTCATGCTAGGCATATGAGAGAAAACTTTGTGGGGACTTAACCATAGCATAAACATTTAACATCGCAAATCTCAGATGGCTGAAGATCTGTGGAAGAAAAAGAACTGCCTGAAGAATTTGACAAATGCAAAATCAAGTTCTCAAAGACCAAGAGGAAGTTTTGAGGCTTGAATATTGGTTCTCAGAAGCTTTTTCCTTGGCTGAAAAAAACCTGCTGACCATCTCTGTTTTGGTTCTCCTTAGCTGAAGAACTTCATCATGTGCTCTTCAAAGTGACACTAAGCTCTGACTGAAGGTGTGTTTTTAGTGAATAGAAATGGTGCAAAACAGCATTGTAATGTTTGGAGAACAATGAAAAAAGAATTTGAATTTACCCAAACTCTCATTTCAAATGTTGACAGTTCTTTAGTTCCTCACCCTGGGACAAAATGAGACAATTCATGGAAGAATGTGTTCCCTTACGACCTTTAAAAGCACTTTTACAAATCCAAGGTTTTAATCTCAGTCAAAAATGAAAAAACAACCCCAAACCCTGACTATTCAGTTACTTTCTGCCCTTGTCATTTCCTTTATCTCTTCCTCTTAAAACGTGACATTTCAATTTATCTATTTATTTATTTTAATGCTCTAAAATTATCTTCTTCGTTTTCACTGACTCCTAGATCTGGCTTGTAACGACTCACGTAAGTCTAGAAAATAATTTCGTTACAGTGCTTTCAGGAAGGTCTCTGGTGAAATGAATATTTCTGTAGGATGAACGTCATACTGCTGGACAGACAAAGCTGCACAGAACAGATTCCCTCGGAGCAGGAGTAGCTTCAGCCTGTGACACTTGAAAGATAAGTTTTCTTACAGTGCCTAAGTACTTTCATGCCACCTGAAAGTAGCATTAGGCTCTAAAATGCTAAGATAGTTTTCTGAGTTCAATCTGTTCTGTTGTGGATTGTACTATCACAGAAATGTATATTTTAATAGTCCGTGATACTCCTCCATGAACAAAAATAGTCATCTTATGGTGGTGTAAGATCAATTAATTTCACAGGAGGAACTTTTAAAATGGAATTTTTTTTTTTTAATGTGGGGTGTGAATTCACAAAGAAAAATAAACCACAATGGGAATATTCTCCTTGATCCAAATTTGATAAATGCCAATAAGACTTATGAACATGCTGAAATTGTAGAGTGAAACCTAGTGTATGAAATTAAACTGTCCAAACAATCTTATCAGGAGACAATGATTTAACAGAGTTCAGTAGATCAATTTTACGCTCAGTAAATGATGCCGATGGCTTTGGCATTGACCCTGGAAATCCCATAACTGCTCTTATGCCCAGCTGCACATCTATAATTTCTCTGGGGACTGAACAGGTGAACTGAGATTGTAATCTGAGAATAGAATGTCTTTTTTTGAAGTCCAACTGACTTGTGTTTCAGTTTTAGTTCTTTCAGCTTTAAAAGCAAGTGTCCTCAGGCTAAGAGAAGCTGTGTTTTCATGCAAACTTGGATGCTGCACAGCATCATTACATACCACTGGTTTCTGTGGGATTGAATGTTTTTAGCCCTGCTAACAATTTGTTCACTTAGAGAT
>NW_008616918.1:16760-22782 GCF_000691845.1 Merops nubicus | reverse complement strand
CCCCCCCCCCCCCCCCGCTGTTTTACATGCTTACGGATCTGCAGGGGTAGTATTCTCTTTTTATAGACACGACAAGAAAAATCAGTCCTTTTTGAGTTTTTACCTTGGAATTTGAATCATCAGTGTTGTGAACCTCCCAAGCAGGGAGATTTTGAAAAGGTCCCAGAGTTTAACTGCAGTGCTGGAAAGACGGGGAAAATTTAAACTGAAATGTCATGGAAATGGAGAGACATGGAAAGTATAGCCTACTGGTTGTCTGAATTTTCAGTAAGCACAGCTCACCAACCCAGCTTTATCCTGGGTAAGTGTTTGAAAATGCAAAATGATCCTATGGATCAAATGTGAGGCTTCCTATTACGCACAGAGAGCTGCCACTATAAGTTTTGCAGTGAAAGGTTAATGTCCTGTTTTACATTCAGTTAATGGCAATTGAAATCAAATCTATAAGCCCTGTAGTATTCATTCAGAGTAAAACAAACCCCAGTAGGTTTCTGGATTCAATAGAGCATATTGAAATGGGCAGCTGGGTGTTCTGGCTGCTAAACTGCTTGCTGAGTTGAAAAGCAAAACCAGAATCCTCTTTGCGACCCAAATGAATGATTGAATTCTTTGAAGAGGCCATTGCAGGGGCCATATGGGCAATGGAGGGTACCACCAACTTCAGGGATAAGCTTCTTGAAGCTTCTTTTGCATTTGATTTTTCTCTTAAAATGCACTCTGCATCCTTCTGTTACATGGCCTCTGAATTCATGAGTCTCTTGCTGCTCGTTGTGCTTTTAGTGTTTGGTAGTAAGTTCAGATTACGTATGTTGAGTCCAGCACTGTCTGTATTAGACCTATATCAATGTTAGGCTTAAATCTTTCCCTTTGCTTTTTAGACTTTGGATTTTCTTCTAACAAAGGGAAACAAAATTAATCTTCCTCCTGACATATTAAGATATACTAGCCAATTAAATCTATATAAATTATTAATGTTACTATTTTCTTGGTTTTGGTAGTGCTTTACCACTATCATATTAAAAGGGTACTGCTTTATCTGTGAAATGTGGGATGTTAAGTCTCAATCTTTTTCATGTGGTTCCTTCAAATGAAAACTAGGGCATCTGAAAGCCCAGGAAAAGTGGGATGTAGGAATGGCAAAACAGAGGGAGAAAAAAACTGTTTTCTCTTGTAGTTTTTAGAGATCCAGTTTACGCTCCATGAGAGATTCAGGTTGTTACTGCGTCAAAAGCAACTTTCCAAGTGTAGGGGGCTTTCCCTTAGCAAGATGTTTACCTGCAACATGAGTTTAACATAACTGAAATAAGCAGGCAGCTAACGGACTTCACTCAATTGGCCTGACTAGAAAGGCACTTACTCTTGTGAAATAAGGCAGCAGAATCTGGCCCCCAACACTGTGCTGCTGGCAAAGGTGCAAAGCAATAACTACAATCAAGGAAGTAGACTCAAGCTGACTTACGGTTGCTTTTAAATTCTAAAATGGAAAGCACATCTTGCAGGTAAAAAAAAAAAAAAAAGTGGTGATGCGGATGTGTTTGGAGTACACTGAACATCAAAGCTTTAATGGGCATTTCTGCCATGCAGACTAGGCCTGTGATTTTCCAGATGGAAGGAGATGGAGGCATGTTTTTGGGCTGATACCTGTTCCTTTTGGCTGTTTGCTTTCCCTTGATGAATGGTCTGACTTTCAGAAAGGATAGTAGGATTCTTTGTCTGCCCCTTGATCTGGAAACAAACAGGAAAGCCTTTCCAAGGCAGGTGGATTCAAGGCTGGTACAGATAGTTTGATGTGTCCAAGTTTTAACAGCCTTTATTTTGCAGTCTTCACTATGAAAAATAATAAAATGCAGCACAGAAAAAAAGTGAAATTGTTATTGTCCATTCCTCTTGGGAAGCTGGAAATCAGAGTCCAAACCCTGTAGTCTCTTGTGGCTAAAGGAGGGGTATGTACAAGAGATGCTCAGAGTGGAGTTGGGACTAGCAAGTTCAGTTCATGGAAGAAAACATGTACTAAGTAGATGTGCTAAGTGGTGTTTCCAGTAATGTTTTTTTTATGACATTCAATAGTCATGCATATGTGACAAAAGGCGGCGTGAGAGTAGTGGTGCACAATACAGTTGTCTGGTTTTACTGAACTCCGGAAAGGGGCATTTCTTTTCCGTTTTGTCCCTCTTCTGCCTTGTACTAGTGGAACTCCTGGGCATCTGGGGAAGCTTTGAACAAGATCTACCCGAGGCTCTGAGCTTTACTATTGGCCGCATTTTGGAAATGTGGACTTGTCTTTGTCTGGTCCTTCCTTGTCATCTAAAAAGTGTGGAGTGAATTACACCACATGGACTATAAATAGTGAGACTTGTGACTGTTTAGCCCTGTGGCAAACTAAAATATAGTATGGACAGAATATATATTTTTATATATAATGATCAGAACTATGACCATGGAAAAGTAAAATCTCTCAGCAAGTGGCAATATTTTAGACTAACTTGAGGCAGAGGGAAAAAGCAACCTGTGGTATTCTGTACGGGACATTTAGCTGAGAGAACTTAATGTTCTTTCTTGTCAGAGTCTACAAATAGAAGTTAACTACAACAAACCATTGATTTATGTAAATTAAATGTTTGCTGCGATATGCACAGAGCTATTAAGGAGAGAAAATACCAAGTTAGGAACATGTGAAAACTCTCAGTAAACTCTTCATTTCTCTCTCATGTTCAGTGTGTCAAATTCTGGCTATAGAAACTATTCCTATCAAGATTTCTTGGTCTGTCTGTTTTAACGTGACCCAGAACACCTGCAGTTCCTATAATGGACAAAGGCACTGGAAATTCACCTGACCTTGTGTCAAGTTCTTCATTTGTCCTCGTCCCAAAAAAATTTGGAGCAGTCTGTTCTGTCTTAATGGATTAATGATGTAAGCCTGGGCAAAGTTAATGCCATTGTATTTTGCTTGTGAAAACTGGTGGTTTATTATCAGTTGTAGCATGCATGTGAATACTTTGAGTGAGTAAGGAAGTTCATGCCGATATGGTGATAATTAAAGATGTAATAGTATGTAAGCAACAGGCACCAACAGCACCATTCCTGTGAAATGTATAAATTCTATCCTTTAAGGATGGGAAATGAGGCCTGGAAATGCAAGGATTTGCCCCAGGACATAGAGAAAGCAAGAGAGAATAGTTATTTAATACATGGTTCTCAAGATCACAGCACCAGTCCACTTGTCTTTTAAAGTGATTCTGTGTCTCAAATACACTTTTAGTATCTATTAAATTGATTTTGTAATAAAATCAGTTAAGTAGTTGAGCTGAAGAAATGGGAAATGAGCATCAGATAGTAATGTTTTCCAGTGGTTTAGCTCTAGGAATAACCATTATGATGATCAATAATCTAGTCAATGCTTGTTGTAAATGTTAAAGATGATACAGTAATTAACGGAACTGAGCATAATTAAGTTATCACAACTATCAAGAAAAAGTTAATTGCTTGGTAATTTGTACTGGTCTGAATAGCAGGTATTTTGGTACCTCCAAAAGAAAAATCATAAAATTAGGTGTAACAAATGGAGATCATAGAGAACGGTTTGAGCCAGGGCCCAAGAGAGCAGCAGCTGCCCATTCTGTTAAGACTGTCCTCTGAGAAAGGCTCTGGAAGTTCTGCAGGGAGAATCAAGTTGCCTTTTTCTCTGCTAGTAAAGACCAAAACTCAAACTGCCTCATCTTACCTGAGCAAGTACATTCTCTCAAGCACACAAAGCAAAGGTGTCAACAGAAGACCGGTGCATTCAATGGAAACATCACCCAGAGCAGACCAGTGTGGTGCAATGGGATGGCACTTTGAGGGAATACCCCATCCATGACAAGGGAAACCTGGCTTTGAGTTAAAGCCCACAGCTAGCCCACCCTTGGACTCTGCTCCCTACCTGACTGGGCGTTTGCTTAGATGCGCCCTGCCTGGGCTGCCTGCGCTGCAGCTTTAAGGCACGCAGCAGCGCAGGGCAGAGGTCCTCTCCAGGGCTGGAGCATCAGGCGCAGGAGCAATCCTCTGCTCCGCAGAGCTCCCGCTCCCGCCTCGCTCCCTGTTTAATAACATTTGGCTGCTTACGAGCCGTCTGAGCGGCGAGCTGAGGGCTCCCTTCCAGCGCAGCAGCTTCACCTGCCGCGGGCAGCCGCCAGCATGGCAGCAGCGCCGGGCTCCGCTGCGGCCAGGACCCCCAAGGCCGGCAAAAAGTACCGGACGGTGAAGCGGCACGCCGGCATCTACACCTACCAGGAGCCTCCCCACAGGTAAGAGACCCTCCTCCCCACAGGTAAGAGACCCTCCTCGCTCCCCAGCTGCAGATCTGCCGTAGCTAGCACAGAAGCGGGATCTTGTAATTTCACTTCATTTATACAGTGGAAAGGAGCATGAGAACAATCACCCTTCTCCCTCTATTTAGATGCATTTCCGGTACTCTT
The DNA here is from genome assembly GCF_000691845.1 of Merops nubicus. Classification (NCBI taxonomy): domain Eukaryota; kingdom Metazoa; phylum Chordata; class Aves; order Coraciiformes; family Meropidae; genus Merops; species Merops nubicus. Next base: position 18,328 of record NW_008616918.1, on the reverse strand, counting down.
TGTGGTGGTTGTTTTTTTTTTGTTGTTGTTGTTGTTGTTGTTGTTTTTTGTTTGTTTTATTTTCACAACAGTCATGTTCATACCACAACATGAACACTGTACCTAAAACCATGTAATTCCAATGAGTTTATGGCATAGCAAAGTAAGATGTCTCTCTATACTTCTCCTGTGTAATCATATATATTCCTCAAATGTCCCTTGTGACTGAGGTGACAGGACTCTGGACTGATGGATCAGTAATCTGAAGACGTATGTTCTTACAAGGCGTGGCTTAGGTTATAGTTTATTTCTCAGTGATTAAAAGTTAGTGCTTTTTCAGAAAAATTGCCAAGAACACTCCCAAAAAGTACATAACAATATAATTAGAAACCTTCCTAGCTGGTGGCTGTTGCAGTACTTCAGGTCTCTTCCTTTCATTTGGGGGCAAACAGTTACCATACATTTTTAAGCATCTGTGAGAATGAGTGTTGCTGGTGTTTTATATACCAACACTCTGTTTCGGTAGAGCAAATGTGGTGACAGCATCAGAAAAGATGATTTAATAATTATCCACAGAAACCTGCATCAAAGCATGTGAATCTTTTTACAGAGAGGAATAGTTCATAGTGTGGGGGGTCCCACACTCCTGTCCCCCTCAGCAAAGAACAGAAAGGAAGGGCAACTATGATCTAAGTGTCTCTTCCCCCCATTCTAACAAGAAAATATTTAATCACTATTACAATCGAAATAAAAGGCCAACACCATGTGGTGAATAAATGAATGTTAAGTACCCTTGCTGGAGATGTTCGGACAGCACTCTGTTCCAGAAAAATATATGAAGTGTCTTGCTAGCATGATGTACAAGCTGTATGGCTGGAAATGCTCAGAGAAGAAAGCCTGGGATTTTTTTGTGGGGAGTGAGGATAATTTATGACTGAGCAACAAACAACAGGGAGGGAAAAAGGCACATCCTGGAGATAAGAAAATCATCCAAATTACTCATCAACTTTAAAACAAAAAGTTCATGTGAGTTAACTTACTGCTGTTACCTTGCTCTAATAGGTTAGATCCTGTGCAAATCTAGTTTGCTGTGGATCTGAATGGGAATAATTTGTCTCGGTTTTCCTCTTGTGCTGGACTGCTAGCAACTCGGATGAAGATGCTGGTGAAGAAAAGGCTGAGAGCCATGACCCGGAGCAGATCTTTCAGAACATCCAGTACCAGAAGGAGATTATGTCCAACATCCGCTGCCGCCCGTGGCCAATGAGGCAGAAGCTGAGGGCGCTCAGGTAAAGGGGTTTGTGTGACAGCTTTCAGGCTCACTGACTGTGACAGTGCTCCTAGCCTCGCAAGTTTTTCAGTGCAAACTGGCAGGGATTATGCATAGAAATGATTCAGAACCGCTAGGAAAGTGTGCCATCAGGATGCACTGATGGACTTGAGAGCTGGCTGGAAGCAACAGCCTTGGGGCGTAAAGTCTGCAGGTGAGGTTGTCTCCTATGCCTGTGGCTCCCTTTAGACAACCACTGTACAGAAGAGAGAGCAAGAAATCACTCTGTGGCTATTCACTGTTAAAACAGTGTGTCAGC
>NW_008616918.1:14527-16729 GCF_000691845.1 Merops nubicus | reverse complement strand
GGAAAGACTGTTGGTAAAGCTCAGTAATAAATTTCTAAGCTAAATTGTTTCACTCTGTCCCCAAAAGGAAAAACAATGTCATTTCAGTGTAATTGCATGTGATGATTACACAGTATAAGAACACAGGCTGGTCATAATCTTCTGATAACGTATTGTAAATGGCAGTAAATACTGGACACTTGTAGATTTAAAAGGTGTCTTCAGTGTGTTAATAACATTTTTCACATCTTAAGATTGCAATTATTATATTAGTAATTCCAAATTCACAACAAAAGAGTTGGTGCCAAGCTCTTTGGGCCACCTGTCTAAATAGGATCAGGTCTTCCACAGCATGACCTGTTTGGGGCTTGCTTTATTATTCCTTTTCATCTGGCATCTTTCTCTTAAAACCCTATATGATGCTAGGATGGTATTTTAGTCATGATGAATCACTAGGTACATTAGATCCCTTGTGTAATCTTGAAGCAAGGACAGATTTTTCTCTCTTAGGCAGAGTCTGTGACTTGCTGCTTTCCTGCTCCTGTTGCTGAGATTTTGATGGTCCCCACCAACCTGTTGAGGTCACAGACTGCATGTGACCAGATGAATATGCACACCTCTTTGCACCTTATCAGACCATATTTACAGAAGAGGTGTTAGTATCTGCATGAGTTTAATGAGATCTTTTATTTCACTCATATTGTGCAATGTTAAAAGAAAGACTTAATGAAAAAGGCAGAGGAAAAAAATGGGAATAGAAAACTCCCCCTGCAGTCAAAATTTTGAACGCTAAGTTTTCTCAGACAAAATTCTCAATGGTTTTAAAGTGTTAGCAAAAGCCTCAATAGGAAAGGAGAAATACTTGCCTGCATAAGAATTTTATGGTGAGATAGTCCACAATTGTATTTCAGAGCATTTGAGAACTTTGCTAGCTCCTGCTTGCCCAGAATACGGGGCTCTGAGTAACGGGATCAATGTAGAATGAACTTCCACCTTCTTGTGCAGGCAGGCAAAGGAGATTGTGCTAAAGTATGAAGGAAGGCTCACCCGAACAAGAGGTTATCAAGCTGCTGGTGCAGAGGTATGGCTGCCTTTTCTTAAATTACAGCTTCTTTCTATGCCAGTTGCTATTTGCAGCTTTTGTTCACACAAGCTATGTTTGCTGTGCAGTCCTGATCTCCAACCAAGAAACTCTGTAGAGGGAGGGAAAAGCAGTTAAAAGCTGCTTTTTTTTTTTTTTTTTAACACTATTCTGAATTTAGTAATTACATTTTTGCAGACCGATTTGATGTGTTGAGGGATGGATGTCATTCTACTAATGCAGTATAAGCTTTCTTCTCAAATAATGTACAAATATCAAGGCCTGCTAGAGGGGCTGAATGGGATACCAACAACTCGATGCCAGTATTCTCTGAAGAGCTATTTCACCAGGCTCTGGGGCCACAGTTCAATAGTTTAGTATTGAAAAATGAGTCTAGCTTTTAATTTGGCAGACAATCCTACAATAAGTTATGGCAAATACATTGTTAAAGAAGATTTTTGCTTGCATAATACTAGAATTTGAATCTAATATTAGCAAATCTACTTACACCACGGAAAATAGACCCTAGCTCTAATTTCTGGAAATTAATAATGTGTAGGAAATTGTCCCTAATTAGGGAACAACCCAACAGAGATGCAACAAACAGAGATGAGTTCTTTAGTCATCTAGGCAGTCAAGAATATTTTTGTCAACATAATAACCTAAAGCAAAAAGGCAAGATTGTAACAGTAAAATAGAACACCACTCATTTTATGTATATGAGCAAGTAAAAGACCGTGTATCTGCTGCTCTGTTATGCTGGCCCACAGCGAAGTTAAAAGCTTTACTTTCCAAGGTAGGAAAGTCACTTTTCCTTGTTCTGCCTTTCCGTGTGTGGCAAATGCCGTGGGAAGTAACACGTGCTATTAAAATACTGATTTTTGCCTTTGACTTGACCGGGACTTGGAGGCCACCTAGAAAGGGAAGTGCTGAGGGTTTGTAAACGTCAGTAAATCAGAGACTAGGACTGTTATTTGTTCATATTCCCCTTCCTGTAAAAAAATTGGAGGCTTTCACCTTAGAGTTCATGATGAATAAAAGTTTGTATCTAATTTAATTGCCTTTATTGTGTGTATTCTCTTGAAGATATTCAGCACAGTGATATAATCCATCAGTCAGTTAGCAACACTCATTATCTGTAG
>NW_008616918.1:8871-14496 GCF_000691845.1 Merops nubicus | reverse complement strand
CTGTAGGGAAACTGTATTCATTTCTTGTAGCATAAATTAGGGAATATAGCTTGTACACCAGGGACAAATTCAGCAAATGCAACAGAATGAGCTGCCTTTTTTTTTTTTTTTTTTTTTTTTTAAATTGGCAAAGCTTAATATGAGTGTATTTTCTCAGAAAATAGCATGGTGACTAAGGGGACAAAAATGTTAGCCCAACAAAACAAGCACTGCATTGTCAAAATTAAGAGCTCAATGTTTGAACATGTGCTAAGAACAAAATGCAGCTCTAAGTATACACATTTTTAAATATTTTTTTTTTAAAAAGCAAAATACATACTATTCATAGTTGGACAATCTATTTATGCTATAATTTATGAAATTTGAATTTCAAATAACTTTTACTTTTTTGACACCGAAAGCATTTTTCTTCTCTGTTCAATTGTTTTATGTTTGCACTGTATTTTTTTTTACGTTTACAATTAATGCCAGAGGCCCTCTGGATTCTATGAGTATAAATTATCTACTCAGGTATGCAGTAGGCAGGAAAAGAGCTCGTACCTATCTAATTATAATTTTAACAAATACTACTCCCATATGGACACCTTTGTATACTTCATAAATTTGCAGCTGGCACAAGCTGCTTGATTCTTTTCTCAGCCTTTTGAACCCTGTTTTCAAACGAAAGTTTGAAAGTTGGGAATTCCAGCAATTCCCATACAATTCACAGCATCTACAATTTATTTGTTTAATTAAAATCTTGCAATAAAATATCATACAATAAAATATCCATACCACCACAAAAATTAATTAACGTTGGCCAAAAAGTTGATGGTACATTCAATAATCAAATTGATAATTACTCCTCTTTGATTTTACGACAGCAGATTACATGATATGATATTGACACTGCTGCTGCCTAAAATATAGGAAGGTTTAATATCTAGCTGTACTAAGAATACTTTTTAATGTATAATTTACATATATTATTTCCCTATTGTTACAGTAAAATTCTAATTCAACACATCAAAAGCTGCACTCATTTTTGCACATGCAAAACCCTTTGTTTTTCCTCCTACACACTCATGCACACCCCACTGTGTGAAGGAAGATGCTTTCCTCTGACTGAAAAAGATGGTGGTTGAATAAAGACTCCACAAAATATAACCACAAATTTTGTATAGATGTCAACCATAATACACAAAGCTGAGACTACAGTAGCTGAATTTGCTGCTGTTGAATAGAAAGGCTTATTTTTCCTCTAATAAAATTCCCTTTAATGCTTGAGTTAAATTTGAAGTTAATAGTCTGTTCATTTGTTTGTCCCAGATATCAAATGTATTTGTAGTGCAGCAAGATTCCCTCATAAATCACAGAGACACTAGGTGTCCTAGCAGTACCCAGCTTGGATGGCTTCTGCTGCCCTGCAGTCCCTCCTATCCTCGGCCATGGAGATGGCGACAGGGAATAGTGTCCATTGCTTCATTCTGTTGGTTCCTTATGGCCTTTATGTGTAAGAGATGTAGACTGATGGCTCCTGACTGTAACCCCAGAGGTGTATAAAGGATGCTCGGACTCATCTTTGGCATTTGGATGGTGAGCATAGTCAAGGACTCCTGTGCCAAACACATTTAGTGTGTTTCTAAAACCTACCATGGTTTGCTTTACCCACCTTACCTACAGACATGCTCTAAGATCTTACAAATTAATATTTGTAACATTTCTTGTGATGCAATATAAAAAAGACATGAGCAAAATCCTCTGGATTTCTGTTTTCTTTTTTTTTTTTTTTACACATGGAAGTGTCACATATCTTATATCTCTTTTTTCCTCAGCTTTGGAGGAAGTTTATTCGACTTGCATATAATTTTGTGGTAATCTTTATTCCTTGGGAAATGAGAATAAAGAAAATTGAGAGTAAGTATGAAGAGTTAATGATACTGAGCAATAAAGCACTTGCTAAAATGCTGAGTCTTAGGGTCTATTTTTTAATTTCTTGAATTAAATAATATTTGGGAGAGAGTTAAATGCAAATTTTCAGCAGTGACATTTTAATTTAAAACTTCACCTTTTCTTCTTTTCCTGGTGCCTTAGGCACTGCACAATTCTAATTTATGTTCTTAGTGGGTGGGAACTTTTAAAAAGTGAAATTCATCCCATTGTGGTTCTGAAAATGCAGCAAGATTTGGTTATGGTTTATCACGGTTCATGGGGCAGCATCCTCAGGCCAGCTTCCTCAGATCTGCCCAAGGCTATATGTGGTTGTAAGCTGCACCACCAGCCTTTGAGTCTTTGAATTGAATTAAAGCAATTCTTTAATTTCTAAGCGTGTTATTACATCAGAGGTCAGATCATACCTCCGTGCTTCAGTGGCAAAGGAAAATGGATGTCACCCAGCTTAGCAGCCTTTGGTGTAAATGCTCTTGGTTATCATGAGACATGCCCAACAGAGTTTGTGTTGGAATTATGTTTTTCTCCATGACACATTAACGTTTTCTACTTCAGTGTGTGCTCTGTGTGACTAAGAAAGGGTTTTAATTTTTTTTTATTCAAATAATACTTCATGAATAAATAATATGAGCTTTTATAGCCCATGTATCTCAGATAACTATTTTCTGTGGTTTAAGGTCATTTTGGTTCTGGAGTTGCATCTTACTTCATCTTCTTGAGATGGCTATTTGGAATCAATATTGTACTTACCATAATGACAGGAGCATTTGTAGTCTTACCAGAGGTAAGAACATGTTGTTAATACTTAACAGAAAAATGTTTACTCTTGCTCTTTCTTTTCTGAATTAAACAAATGCCATACGTGAAGGTATACATCAATTAGAACAGTACAATTTAACATTAATTATTTAAAATAAATTCCCCTAATAAGAGGGTTTTTTTCCTGCCAGAGGATAAGAGATTTTTGCTATTAGTGTTGGAGATTATATTTTGTCAATATGGTAATAATGCTTTTACCGAATATGTTTGTGTCTGATTATTAAAATGGAAAACCAAATCCTGAAAGCTGTAGTTTGTGTTGACTAAGCTCAAGTCCTGTTAGTGTCACTTAGACAGAAAAACAGAACAGCCCTTATCAAGTAAGGCTATTTAATAACTAAGTTTTTCACAAATATTATATTGCATGACCTAACTTACGCATCAATAACTTTAAGAGAAACCATGGGAATATCTGATTTTTCTTCTCATTGGCTAAACTAAAAAAAAAGTATCACACCCAAAACAAAAAGACTGAAGTGTGAAACAGAAAAGGTATAAATTTTCATTTTTCACTTTCTTAAGGAAAATTAGATTTAATCTTGAAATATCATTTTGAGATCATTGTCAAGTTTAATTTTAAAATACTTAAATAAAACAAACATAACTTCTAAAGCTATTTTGTTTATGGCTTCAGTTTATCTCTCTTTTAATTTCTCAGCCATTTGTCTACAGAGCACTAAATCACTAAATTCCCTTGTAGGTAGACCACAGACAGAAGGAAAAAAAATTTAAAAATCTGGTTTAGTTAAAAATGAATGCAGAATTTCTCATGGAATTTCTGGTTTAGGATGAGGAATGACCCAATACTCACTCTCCTGAGAATACCACCCGTGTGGGCAGCTCTGGGTGGGTTCTGCTTTGCAGCCCCCGGTCAGAGGGGCTCACACAGCTTCTGAGACCTTCTCTCTCTTTCCCAGCTACTGGCCGGAGCACCATTCGGCAGCACAGTCAGCAAGACCATTCCCCAGAAGCATCTTAAATCTGCTCAGGACCTGGACACCATCTGGTCACTAGGGGCAAGACTAAACCCACTCTGTATTGTTTGGCTATCTCTGTTCTGCTGTAATCATTAGTTACTGCTCTTGCTTACAGGCTCTGGTCTTTGCAGGGCTACCTCCAGTACTCTGTTTTGTTTTATGGCTACTATGGCAGTGACAGGAAGATTGGGAAAGCTGGATATCGGCTGCCTCTTGCCTACTTCCTTGTTGGAATGGCAGTGTTTGCTTACAGCTTCATCATTCTCTTAAAAAAGTAAGACATTGCTGTTCATAAGCTTCTGTGTTTGGGCAATCATTAATGGTGTATGCATCCCATTTCATCTGTGTTTATGCTGCATCTATTAATCTCTTCAAGTCTGCTAATATCAGGGAGACACACTGAGCTTAATTCTGGCTTGCTCTTCATCTTGCTGTTGTTTGTCTCCACTCTCTCTTCAGTTTCCTTGTCTATAAAAGGAGGGGAGCACACAAAGAGATTTGTGTGCCTTGTGTTTGTATACCGTAAGTTCTGACACTCATGAAGTCCTTCCTGTTTTACTCTTTTCTGGTATAAATATTGTCATGACAGAAATTTATATTTTAAGTGCAACACTTTCACCATTATTATGCCCATCTATAGAAACACAAACATAAAAATTCCATCCTAAATGTAATATTATTTGCATTTTTTTTCAGCCGGTGCATGGCATCCCATTTGAATGTAAACTTCATTTCTTAGCTGTTGAAAGGCCAGTAGAGGTTACTTAGCAGAGAGAGCACAACTGCTAGCACTGACCATAAATCCAGGAATGTGCAATGCTGGACACAGGCAAGGTCACTCTATCCCAATTTGCTTTCCCTTCCCTTCTGGATACCTATTTGTCTGGCACTGTGCAGTCCAGACACTTTTAGCTCTGCCTGTAATAACTCAGTTTTGAAGCTGAACCTTCTCTTTTCATTTATTTTTATTCTACCTGCTGGTTTGTACCAAGGGTCACTGATGTTTTGACACTGATCTACACATCTGCAGTTTGTGGATATGAATGGCCCTTCTCCTTCTGACTTAGCTCACTGACTCTTTGCTTAGCTACTTACAGTTCCTCTTTTAACATTGTCCTTTTGGGTGCCCTTTCTTTCATAAGCTATTAATCTTCATTTCACTTCTTACACTTTGCAATATTCTGCCATCTTGCCTGAGAGGAGAAGTTGAGGTTTTCTTTTTTTTCCCTGAGGTAGAACAGCACTAGGTTTCTATTTGACAATAACACCTATTTTGAACATGAAAACAATACAGAAAACAGATCTTGTGCATGATCAGTAGTTTTGCTGAAATAGCTTGTAATCACAGTAATAGGGATCTTAGTGATGGTATCTTCTGGATGGATCCTACCAGGAGGTCATAAAACTGAAATGTGTCTAAGTCCACAGGTCTAGAGAGATTTATTTGCTTTATTTGTCAGCTATAAATAAAAATCTCTATAAATATCAAACTGCCCTTCCACACTGAGTCACTTCTTCACTAGATCAAAAGCAAAATTCATGCACTTGAAACTCACCCTGTTTTTTTTCTTCAGAAAGATGACAACTTTTGGTAGTTCTGAAGGTGTAGACACCTGAAAACTATATACCGAACTAGTTACTTCCTTCATACATTAACAACAGCTGATTTCTTTTTTTTTTTTAATTTACTTACAGAATGGCAAAGAACTCAAGAATGAGTTTAGCAAGTGCCTCTGATGAAAATTACACTTTCTGTTGGAGACTGTTCTGTGCTTGGGACTATTTAATAGGAAACCCTGAGGCTGCAGAGAGCAAAGCTGCTGCTATAGTTAATAGCATTAGGGTGAGTAACTAACCTTCAAATTATTTAGAGTTGATTTGTTTGTTAGTCTGCTCTCCT
>NW_008616918.1:0-8842 GCF_000691845.1 Merops nubicus | reverse complement strand
CTCTTTCCCTTGAATTTCCTATTGTTTTTTGGTGCTGATTTACAGATCTGTTTGCCTAGGAGAGGGATAGTATTTCATCTCTGTGTGGTATCACCATCACGTCATACTTGCAGACACTGTCCTGTCCCAACAAGGCCTCTCTGTTCTTCTTCAGAAGAGTTTTATTTAATGCCACTGCATGTGTGACAAGACGTTAGATAACTAGAAACAAATTTGCTTGTGATGAAATTTTACTTAGTGGTAGAATCAAATTCATGTTAACAATGTAAAAACATTAATTTATTTCATCTCTCCATGACAAATGGACCAGGAATATCTTACAGATCTCTCAATATTAGAAAATTATTTTAAATACAGATCTTTTCCATTTGGAATTTAAGAACAGCTGTGGTTTTCATCAAGCATAATTTATTTCCCAACTTTGGTATATTAAATTATTAATTATTATAGTAATAATATTAAGTTGTTGAACAAAATTATTTCAAATTATTTCAAGGAAAAATTTAAAAGCTAAAATATTTGGTTATTACAATGACTGAGGATAACTTCTGGCAGTTCTGTATTATATTACTGACACATGGATTCTATGGGTATGTTCTAGAAAAAGATCTGGTAGTGTAAACCTCTGGTTGTATCCTATTGAACACGCATGATTGAAAATGCACAAGACTTTGATTACTGTGCATTTGTTTCTCATAAATCTCCTTCACTACTCAAGCTCACTTATTTCTCCTAAAAGGCTATACAGGACAGAGAGATATTAATCTACTTGCACTGCCAGGATATGAAGTGTTTTATTTATATACTTGATAACTTCTGTGAAAGGTATGTGCGTTATTTTTGCTGGACATGATTAAAATTATAATGCTTTGTTTCTTTCAAGGAAGCTATACTGGAAGAGCAAGAGAAGAAGAAAAGCAAAAACTTGTATGTATATAAGAGATACTTTTCAAAGCACCATTTTAACAGTGCTAATCTGCTTGTCTCATACTTCTACAAACCATGTTAGAAAAGACCCCTGGTGTCATAAGACAACCTACTGTATTGGTTATGTGGTTTTGATTTTGGTTGGGTTTTTTTGTTTGTTTGTATGTTTGGTTCTTTTTTCTTCTCCAGGGCAGTGACTATAAGCTTAAGAATTATTGCAAATATCCTTGTGCTCCTCTCACTTGCTGGAAGTATTTACATCATATATTTTGTCGTGGATCGATCCCAAAGGTTAGAACGCACCAAAAAGGAATTGACTCTTTGGGAAAAGAATGAGGTACACTCTCTTTATGCCACCTCTGTGTTAGAAGCAAGTTCATTGTTTTTCAGGGCTTGCTATAGCAGTAGTGTGCAATGAGGTGTACATCACAAGAGATTAGCCAAGAGAAGTGAGGAACAAGAGGGCAGGGTGGTGGTTACCTGGATCTGTCTTGACACACTTGCTCCCCCTGTTCTGCAGCAAGTTGTTAGCAGAGTGAAGTGGGCAGGGGGATGCTGCAAGACTTCATTTCACAGAGACTGCAGTTCTAGCTGGCCCCTATTTTGTAGGAACAAAACATAAAATTCTCCTGTCCCTTAGAAATCTACTTTGGTGCCCATTGTTGACCTGAGTGAACACTGGGCCAACAGACTAGAAAGGAATTGGATTTGACAATAGCTGTTGATGTCAGCTGGGGGATACTGAATGTTCTGTGAATGCTTCCATTTAAAGGAACAAGTGGGTACTGAAAGCAGGAAGTGGTTAGGTGTGGAGAAGCTACTCATCCTTTTCAAAGGAAGATGCTGACTTCTATTTTCCACTTGTTAAGTTTTTATTTTAATTAATAAAGTAGTAACTTCAAAGCTACGATATCTAGTGTAAAGATTCCTGAGTGATATTCCAGATGTACAAATTTTGATCATAACTACTGTTATTACTAATGGAGACAATTACTTTTTAAAGCATCTCCTCCAATATAAGCAATTACCAAACCATGTACATCAGCAGTATTTCAATCAGCACTCAAGGTACCACAGAAACAGCTACAAAAATGGTATGTTTTCCTGTTCTGTAGGTAAGCGTAGTTGTGTCACTGATTACAATGATTGCACCCTCTGCTTTTGAACTTGTGGCAGCTCTGGAGATGTATCACCCAAGGACCACTCTTCGCTTCCAACTGGCCAGGTATGGGCATTTTTCAGTGTAGAAGATATGTGGAAAGAAAGGGAGGAAGAGAAGATATGTGGTCTGGTTGTTTTAGTCCAGGCAAACCAGAGAATGTATGAGAGGTTGGTGGGATAACAATGCTGATAACCCATATCTTATCCTTGTGGTTCTCAGGGTTCTTGTTCTATACCTGGGAAACCTCTACAGTTTAATCATTGCTCTTCTGGATAAAGTGGACAGTATGAGTGGCACCGTAAGTTTAACTTGATGTTTTCTGAGGTGTAAAGCTCAACAGAATGTGTAGAGATAGATAGAATTCCATTTATTGTAATGCATATGAAATCAGATGAAAATTTGTTTGAAAATTATTAAAACATGTTACAGTTTGATAGGATTGTAACGTTTAATTTGTAAATTTAATTTGTAATGTTCATTTACAACTACTTGTAGTTTTTCAGGATAACTGGATTCATTTGATTGCTCGTGTAACATGATAAATAGATTTCTGAGCATTGTTTAACTATTAAAAAAAAAAAAACAAAACAAAACAACAAAACCTGTCATTTTCTTTGAGCCAAATATTTCCAGCTACCTAAAATCAGCTTTCGGTACTGTCCTTACAAGTTCCATCTAACTGTATATTGACAACTACTTAACAGCCAGCTAACTGCTGCTTGAAAATACATGAAGAAATGCCCCTGTGTGCATACTTTATAGAAGGTACAGAAACCTGCATGCAAGTACAGTTGGAAAAGTAGCTTTTGGGACATTTATTATTTCAGGACTCTGATGTTAACAACAATGCAAGGAATTCTACCAGAACTCTTCCTAAAGAAGACAATTCATCTACAATTATTCCTGATCATTTTAAGCAAAACAGCATTGTCACGTCAGAAGAGGGTCACACTCAAGGCTGGGTTAACAAAACAGTTCCCTTTAACTCTCAGAACCCACAGGATCAGTGCTGGGAGACGTATGTTGGTCAAGTATGTAGTTATTTTACTGTGTCATCAGCTTACTCCTAATCCACATTTGACAGAAAAAATCATGTTATGTTGTGTTCAGTTTTAGAGCTTTTCTTTCTATAAATACCAGACTTTGAACTAAGGATTGTGTAGAAAGAGTAAAGACTATGCAAAGTGATGCGGTCACAGATACAGTCACTGTAATTTGTTAAGTATCTACAATGTGTTTAGTGCTGTACAAATGGTTTTCTGTCAGGCTTTGGTCTCTGTCTTATCTCTGCACAGGCAGATCTCTGCAGATGCATGATACAGATCCTATTCTAATAGGATACATCTTATTAAACTCAGAAAGAGGAACACGACTATAAAAAATGTATAAGCATTAATGTGCACCCTGTGCAGATTCAGATTGTTGCCTGCAAAGATGGGGAAGCAGACGTTAGGCAAGCATAAGCTTGTGCTGTTGGTCATTTGTACAATATCTCTGAAGTCGCCATACATTCAGGCTTGCTAAATCACTAGATAATCAAGAGTTCCTCACTTCTTCAAAGAGAAAGAGGACAACAACAAAAGATTTACCAATACTGTTCATAAGAATAGAGCAAGCTGGGTGGCAGTGTCAGGTACTGTTCCTACTGTTGGGTTTCAGAAAAATCTGTAGACTTAATATGATGCTTTTTGCTTCACTACATGTGACATGTACATCCTTTGTGGCCTTTATTTTGAGAGACTAGCACTGGCACAAACACATACAGAGAAATTTTTAAGCACACAAAATTCAAAAGACGTACTTTGGTCTCTGTCAGTGATGTGTCTAGGCTATTAGATTCAGAATGGTGCTGGCATGCTTCTGACTTGCTGAGCTCCTTCTTCCAGAGTGAGCAGTGTTAAAGGTTTTGTTTATGTGGAGCAAAAGACCCCTCCTAGGTTTGCTAGCCTGATTTCTATTCTTGTATGCCCCACTCCCTAAGTCACAGTCATCAGGAAATTTTTAGAATCTGTGAATCTGTGGCTTTTTGATTGTTTTGTTGGTTGTTTTTTGTTTACTTCTTTGGTTTTGTTTTGTTTTGTTTTGCTTTTTCCCAGAATGGCTAGAGACATTTGGAATTGAATCTTTTCTATTTAACTGTATATTCTTGAAGCTCAATTAAATATAGCATAACCCCATTCATTTGTAAGCAGTGAACAGCTCTCTTATGGTTTGGTGGTCTTACTGCCATTGGGTTTTGGTTTTCTATGAATAGCAAGCATTTCTCGTTGTAAAGCACTTAATAAGTATGTATTACAACAGTCAGTATAATAAAGGGTATAACAGAAAAACCAACCTATTTTGGTTTATCTGGATACATTTTCAAAACAGTTATGAAAAAGAAAGCTTGAAGCTATCATGACCATAGTTTTGTTGCTGCAAGCAATAGTAGGCACACTAGAAGCTTCATTATGTTTGTTCTTTTTGTTAGAACAAAGACATTTAAGGGAAAATTCAAACAGGAAAAGCTTAAAAGGAAATTTATATATATACAAATCGTATTTTATTAGGATATTAAGCACAAGCCAAAACACAAGTACAAATTCAAAAAAGCCATATGCAGTTCATTTGCTTCCAGAATGACTCAGTATATGTGAACAACATGTATTTCAGGAGATGCTAAAGCTTTCAATTATCGACATGATTTTCACAGTCGCAAGCATCCTGCTGATTGATTTTTTCCGTGGACTGTGTGTCCGATATTTAAGTGATTGCTGGTGCTGGGATCTAGAAAGCAAGTTTGTAAGTACTGTCTTTATTTTATCAAGCTAAGATGCTCAATGATGCATGATACCCATGCTAAGATGGGTAGGCTCCTTCCCTTAGTACTCAATGTCTATAAAGTCTTTCTACAGATAAATAATTTCTTGGCAGCACACATCTATAAAAGCACAGATCACGCTGAGTTTAGACTGGAAGGCACAGGGTAAATGTTGAGATTGGATGTTTTTCTCAAGCCTACTCCTATGGCTGTGGTACAAAAATCTTTGTGTTTCCCAAAATGAGATCATGGAGTAGCCCCAGAATCAATGATGAGACAGAGGGCATGGAGTTGCTCCCCACATCCTCTTTTCTGTAGCTGTAACTTCTCTCCATAATGTACATAGTGGTCCAAGAAACAATAATGGGAAGCATATAAGTCCTTTAAGAAAATTACAGTAATTCTTGGTTAGCAAAAAGCTGTTGGCAGGAAAGACTGAGGACTATTCTTTGTCCTTCACTTCAAGTGAAGTAAACCAGAGAGGAATTAGTGTATGTAATCCCCTGCTGCAGAGTAGGTTTTACTGTGTTCCTGCTGCCTGCCAAAAGTTGGTATTTGATCTGGATGTTTCAGGCTACATGCTGTCTGCATAATGATTCAGTCAAATGCTTCTACTAAGTGATCTGAAAAAAAATTGACAACTATTCATCCTACGCTGTGTTTCTTGCAGCCAGAATATGGAGAATTCAAAATTGCAGAGAATGTATTGCATTTGGTCTACAACCAAGGAATGATCTGGTATGTAACCCATAACTAATTTTTCTTGTCCTTTGTTGGCTGAATACTAAGCCAATCTGATGATTTCCAAGGAAACTTATTCAAGAAGGATATTGGTAATGCAGTCTTTCATATTTTTATAATAACAGTTTGTCTGTTGATGGTAAGCTGTTGTTTACCTGGGTTTTTTTCATACGTTGTTCTCCTGCTAAAATTGCTTCTGGCAACACTGAACACTGACAAATTACTTTTCCAGGATGGGAGCTTTCTTTTCACCTTGCTTACCAGCATTCAATGTTCTCAAGCTGATTGGACTTATGTACCTGAGGAGCTGGGCTGTGCTAACGTGTAATGTACCACATCAGCAGGTTTTCAGAGCATCTCGGTTAGTCAAAATAAGAATAAAATATAACAAATAAATCAAATGCAGACAATGGAAATGTCTTCAGTTCATAAGAACAAAATGAGAGGAGATTTTAGCTCTGAAAGTTGACAAGTTTGACAGTAATACTGATAGCAAAGGTTTGTGAAAAAGACCATTGTTATTAAGAAACTGGAGGGTTTATAAAGCAGGACAGTTAAAGATACACTAGAAACGAAAACTATGTCAGGGAAGAGTCCTAGACCAATATCTATGGCCTAACATAAATTTTTTATTGCAGTGCAAATCTGATTGAGTGCAATAACCTACATGTGTTAGCTGTAGCAAGACCTGTTTCTTGATATTTCTTCCTTTGAAAGTTATAAAGTATCTGCTTTTGCCTGCTGTGTCTCACAACAGACTTCCCAATTTTTCTTCTATCATGTTGAGTATCTTAATTATTTACTCAAAATGAATCAACTTCTGCCACTGTTCTTTTTCTTCGCCAGCACAACCAGGCAGCAAGGTCAGTTTTCATAGACCGTTCTCTGGCTGCAGCAGTGGTATCTGGACAGCAGTGCAAATAGGATTTTGATCATTAAGAGTCTGATTAAACTGGCTCTGTTCAGACTATCTAATCATAGCAGAATGATTTTGATCTTTCAGAAATGTAGTGAACTTGTTATGTAGATACAGACTTGCACCTTTTATGTTGCCTCTGTTTTTCTCTCTGATTAGTATAATCTGAAACATGTTATGCCTTCCTGCAGATCCAATAATTTCTACTTGGCCATGCTGCTGTTCATGTTGTTTTTATGCATGTTACCAACAATTTTTGCTATTGCCCGATATAAGCCATCATTAAGCTGTGGTCCTTTCAGGTAAGTTATAATAGACTAATGAAAATTGCAAAGATTTTATATCACCCTTGCACAATAAATTAATCAGGTTCAGTAACACCCAAATTATCAATTTTTAAGAAAATATTATTTTAATTTAAAGTTGACAGGACAATGTTTTTCTGCTGCCAATGCTTTCCAGTTCAAGACTTAATTAGGTGAATAGGTCAATGTTTTGAGTGAGGCTGACATTTTGCTTTATAGAAAAAACAAACTGCTTTTTTTGTTGCTTTTTTTTTTCTTTCATTGTACTGTTCCAAAGCAAACTCCTTGATTATTCAGAGCAGCACTGCTTAACAAATTGATGTACCTAGGATTACTTACAGCTTGGTTTACCTTTGTTGTTACGTTTGTTATTTTTCTAATTCCTCTCTTGCAGTGGACAAGAAAAAATATATGATATTGTTTCTGAAACAATTAAAAATGATTTTCCCACATGGTTCAACACGGTGATTACTTACATCAGTAGTCCTGTGGTTGTCCTCCCTGCACTACTACTTTTATTGTAAGTACTTTGGTTTTCACAGGCAGGTTAAATTGTCTGTATTAATACTGGCCTTATCTCTGAAGAGTCAAATGTTGGTACTGAGGAACAAAACCTGCATTATTGTACTTTTATTAAGCGTATCTGAAAAAAAGCCCACCTTGCTGAATACATGGTGTATGGATCAGTCAGGAATGAGACAGAAAGGTTGTCATCACGTTTTCAAAAGGAATTTCTTGCTTGCTCTGGGATACTGTGTTAGAGAAAGTTCTGTACATTGTGTCAAGGCTTGCAGTGCTGCTGCTCCCAGGAAGTTTTAAGCTCCTTCTTCCCTCCCAGGAGGTCCTTAGAAATTAATTTTCCATTTCCTCATGCTCATTAGTTCAGTTTATGACTGTGAACAGGGCTCAGTCTATCATTTAAAGAAGCTACTCAGTCATCCGGATTTCTGACAAGATAAATAAATTATGAAGGTCTGCTCTGAAGTGTTAATGTAATTGAACTTGCTACAGACTTTCCAATGGAAGTCCTTTCTTACTCTAGTTCCTAATTGTTTTTCACAGCTGGGAATTAATACTTTGAGCTGTTTGAAATTCACTTTTTTCTGTTAAGTATCATTTGTCTTGCATATACTTTTCTTTCATTTTTTCACCTGTAAACTGCAGATTGCAGTTTGTCACAGCAGTGAGCTTTTCAGACAGATCAAAAAGACTGAGGCAGTACTTCCTATTTAACTTTTTCCTCCAAGGTTTCAGTCCTATAAATACGAGTATATCTACAAATTTAAGTAGATAGACTGATAGAAACTGACGGCTAAGGAGATATGTAAATGTTTGTGGTATGAAGTCTAGCTACATGACTTTACTTAATCTGAAAGCCAGTGTAATGCATTACGTCAGGCCAGATCTGAGCTCATCTGTGCCAGTGTAAACAAGGTGTTATTCCAGTCAGTAAACAAAATTACATTGATGCCAATGTGTAAAAAAAGAAAGAAAATACCAAAATTTTCATTTTGACCGTGTCCAGAATTTAAACAACAACAATAAAAAGCTAGAAATGTACTCAGGGTTATGTGCACAATGAAAAGATCTGCAGAAAACACAGACAGAATTGAACTGCTGTTAAATCTGTTTGCAGTGTTGTTTCTTTCTGTCATGTGTATTTGCTTGAAAGAAGGTTGTGATCCATTATCATAGGATAAAGGAAAGGCTAAAAACAGCAATTGAACTTGTACTTTATTTTGACCACCTATAAACCCTCAAAGAGAAAACTGTCAATAATGTTTGAAGTGACTTGTAATCACCTCTTTTACTTCTAGCATGCTAATTTATTACCTGCAAAGTATTGCAAGGTCATTGAAATTCACCAACAATCAACTGAGAATGAAGATTCAAACAGTAAGTACAGCACAAAGCACTTTTACATGCAATTTGTTGAGTCTTCACTAAAGTACTAGCCTAATTAACTCTCTGTAATGGTTTGAAAACAAACC
>NW_008616917.1:0-6332 GCF_000691845.1 Merops nubicus | reverse complement strand
CCCCCCCCATTCCCTTTCACGTAACAGCCGCATATTGGATGAGGGAAGGAGTGTGGTTGTTGTTTACCTGGATTTCAGTAAAACCTTTAACATTGCTTCCCCACAGTGTTCTCATGAAAAAAAAAAAACAGTTGCTCGTGGCTTAGACAGGTGTACACTCTGCATGTTTAGGTTGGATATTAGGACAAATTTCTTCACTGAAAGGTTTATCAAGCACTGGAACAGGCTGCCAAGCCAAGTGGTTGAATCACCATCCCTGAACATGTTTAAAAGTCATGTAGATGTTTAGGTGCTTAGGGACATGGTTTAGCAGTGGTTAACGGTTGGACCTGACAATCCTGAAGATCTTTTGCAACCTAAATAATACTATGATTCTAATGGGTGGTCATGATATGAGAAGAACTGATGGACATTGTCTACCTTGGTAGAGGTTGACTGTCAGTGGATATTGTCTACCTTGGTAGAGGCTGACTGTCAGTGGCTGTTGTCTACCTTGACCTTGGCAAGACTTTTGACACTGTCTCCCATAACATCCTTATAGGTAAGCTTAGTAAGTGGGGGTTAGATGAATGGACAGTGAGATGGTTTGAGAACTGGCTGAATGACAGAGTTCAGAGGGTTGTGATCAGCACAGAGTCTAGTTGGAGACCTGTAGCTAGTGGTGTTCCCCAGAGGTCAGTACTGGCTCCAGTCTTGTTCAACATCTTCCTCAATGACCTAGATGAAGGGACAGAGCATACCCTCAGCAGTTCTCATGATGAGAAGTGGCTGACACACCAGAAGGCTGTGCTGCCATTCAGCGAGACCTGGGCAGGCTGGAGAGCTGGGCAGAGGGGAACCTAAGGAAGTTCAACAAGGGCAAGTGTAGGGCCCTGCAACGAGGGAGGAATAACCCCATGCACCAGTAGAGGTTATGTGTTGATCTACAAGAAAACAGCTCTACAGAGAAGGATCTAGGAGTCCTGGTGGGCAACAAGTCAATCGTGAGCCAGAAATGTGTCCCTGTGGCCAAGAAGGCCAATGGCATCCTGGGGTGCATTAAGAAGAGTGAGGCAAGCAGGTTGAGGGAGGTTCTCATCTGTCTCTGCTCTGCCCTAGAGAAGGCAGAAATAGGAGAAACTTTTTTCCTGTGAGAGTGACAGAGCGCTGGAACAAGCTGCCCAGAGAGGCTGTGGAGTCTCCTTCTCTGGAGATATTCAAAGCCTGGCTGGACATGATTCTGTGCTCTGAGTGAACCTGTTTTATCAAAGGGGTTGGACTAGATGATCTCCAGAGATTCCCTGCCATTCTGTGATTCATAGAATCTCTGTGGTGCATAGAGACCTCTCGGAGTTCAGGGAACTTTTCAGATATAGACTTTTCTTTTTTTAAAGTGGATACAGTAGGTTGTAGCAGATGGCTTGTTCTGTCTGGTAAATCTTTCTTCTTTTGTGGCTCATTGAGCTAGTACTGTCATTACTGTCTAGCATGTTAATTTGGAATCCATGTGCTAAACTTCACTGCAAAATTTTATGATGAAAAGATTTGATTTGTGTGCAAAATAGGTACTATTGCTCATTCAGTATGAAAAAAAATAAAGTTCCCTCTAGATATCTTTTAAAGCTGGATTTTCAACCCTCCTCTACCATTAGATTGGAAAAGATTTCATTAATCTTGTGTTTAGTTGCTAGGACGTTAATGCAGGAATGTATTTTTTTCCTTGTGAATCTGAAACAAGAAGATTAAAAAAAAAAATCCCCTTCTTAAAATAATTAATCTAACATTAAATATATTTTACATTTATAGCAGTATCTTTCAATTCTTTACAACCATCTTCTCAGCACAGGAGTTATTGAAGAACTTTACATTTCACATTCTGTACTGCTCACCTCTACAACATAAGGTAATTTGCACTGGAAGCACACGTTAAAAAACCTTAGAAATTAATCTTCAGCATTATGTAGTGGATTTCCACAGGCCTTTTAGTGATTAAAATTTTAATCACCTGATGATTAAAGGTTTCATTACTAGGCAATTAGCACTTAAAGTTTAAGTGCCAGGCGTTTAACTTCATTTTGAAAGTGGAACTGTCAGCGGCTGGGAATTGCAAAGTCGGACGGATCATAGGGCAGCAATGAAGCAAAGGGGCCAGACAAGGTCAGAGGGAAGGGGAAGCTTCAGGGTGCAAACCCATGAACAGCAAAGAGATCCCTTTCAAAGGGTTTCATAAAAAGAAAGAGATTTAGGTCTAATGAAGGAGATACCAGGGTGCAGAGGGAACCAGGAGCAGGGCAGCTGGGGTCCAGCAGTGCAGCCCCAGCCCTGGACATAGGGCACCTTCCTGGCAATGAGGAAAGTTGTTCAGTCCTTGCATGACAAAGCACATCTTGATGCAGAGTGAAGCTTGGCCACAAATTGCTCACAAAGAATATTTGTTTAATCTGTGTGTTTTGAGATACAAACCACTGTTGAAAACAAAACTATTTATGGCAAGACATTTTAACATATGAATTGTCATTGCTATTGTTTTCCATAAAAAGAAATATTTAGCTGGAAACCTTCACTCTATTACCCTAGGCAAACTGAAGTGCAATTTAAGCAAGAGGCATTTTTTGGAGTTTGTTTCAGAATTGCAGATTTTGCATCTTGGCACTCAGTGTTGAAATGCCAAGCTGGAAGCCAATAAGTTCTTTTCTTAGCTCTTGCTAGTTTTACTTGCCTCTTAATCTTTTTTGGCTCCCCCCCTCCCCGCCCCCGTCCCCTTTTTTTTTCTGCCTATCAGGAGCACTTCATTCCTAGAAGGGTTACACAGTCTTTCCCCAGTATAAGTATCTAGTATTGATTTATCTGTGAACAAACTGGATTTGTTATTTCATTATAAAATATGTACAGTAGACATTGGAGCTGGAGGATGTTAAAATTATTTGATTTACCAGAAGAATAATAAAAAGACCAGATTTTAAAAAGGACCTTGTTTTGACCTGGTTCCATAGCTCACTTTGATATTACAGGAAGCTGCATTCATATGTCAGAGTCTAGACTATGGAGCTTAATCCATTCCTTCAGAAATCATGCCATTTCAAGGTAACACAGGGGTTTGAAACTGTAACCAGTCATTCAGAAGGATTAGAAGTTCATTCTTTGTTTTTTTCTTTTTTTTTTTTTTTCTTTTTTCTTTATCATTTAGGTACCTTTTGAGTGACTAAAGTCATGCCATTGAGATGCTAGGCAAGCCAATCAGCAGCATAAAGCCCATGCTTGCTTGTAGCAGTTTCAGTAAATACACAGAATAAAAAAAATCCAAACTTCCCCTCATGCATTACCTAATTGGTTTTATTTGGTAGAAGAGAAATGTAATAAGCATTGAATTAAGTTGTGTCCTTAGCTCTGCTGAAAAGCCAGATAGTAACTAAACAAGGAAGCACCAGAATGAATCAGGCACCAAAGGAAATATGTATGAGTAAGAGATAGATGGTGAGTGTGAGCTGAAGTAGGTTTTTGCAAAGATGAAGTTAAAAAAAGCACAGAGCAATATAAAATAGTTAAAGAATGAATGCCTGATTTCAGTCTGGTGTTTTGGGAATAGCAAATAGAATACTAGCATGTTCCATCACCTGAAGGAGTAATGGTAAGTAACAAGCAAAATCCTGCTTGCAAAGAAGCTACTGAAGAGATATTCTAACCTGGAATATTTATTTTTCCATTTTATAAATGAAAAATGCACAAAGACTGTACATGTCCTAATATGTTTTTTATTTAAAAGGAGGCAATTACAGTGGTCTCTGCTTACATGAATAATTGCATTGAAAAAGACTGAATTCCAGCATGGAAGTGAAGTCTGAATGCTAGTTATGTTTATTTTTCATTATGATAAAGCCCTGAAAATATACAGCAGAAAATTCTATAGATGCTACAGGCACAGCTGCAGTTTTTCAAAGATAGGTCTATATGGCCTATAGACTTGGTGGGGTACACTGGCCTCATCTTTATTTTAGCCACCTGCAGAAGTTCACCTGACTAGTTTTACCTATCTGTATCAGGAGCAAAGGTCTAACGTCCCTGAGCTGCATATTTCTGTCCACTGACCACAAAATGGACTGCCCACATGTTTGCATTGTGGCTATTCACATCTGCTGAGAGGAATTTTATCCTTAGGTGTATGGAGTTCTTCCTCAGGTGTTCATGGTCAGCTTTCAAATTTACTAACCCTAAATATATCTGGATCATCATCAGCTTGTCACATTACTGCTAGGGTAAGATGAATCATGCCCTGGAAGCGTTGTGAAGAGGTTTGGTGGTTTGGTTTGTTGTTGCTGTTGTTTTAACCAAAGCACATGATTGTGCAGATTAAAAATCCTTAGACAAATGCTGTTGTAAACAAATTAGGTGGGATGAATTCAGCCCTGGTTATTTTCTCTTCTCTAACAGTCAGCCATTATGCTTCTGAGCTGCTAACAACATATCTCAAAACGAAATGAACTATACAACACTAGCTGCAGCTACCAATAAGCCATTAGGTGGCAATTTAAGTGAAAGGAATTAACATAACAAATACTGTACTGGAAAATGTGACCTCTGTACCTTAAGGGGAGATTTTTTTTCCACCTTTTTCTTTCAGTATAAGGCTACCATGCAACAGCAACAAGATAATTTCTATTTAAAAAAAAAAAATAAAAAAAAAAAATCTATGCTTGTTTTTGTACCAGTTGCAAGATGAAACCCTGATGAATTTTTGAGCAATGATAATGATAGAAAGCCCAGACTCATGAGTTATTGGACTTGAGTGGTGAGAGAAAATCTTGACACACTTAACAATCACTATCTAGTTAATCTTTTTCTGGCTGGCTTTTAAAGAAAAGATTTTTTGACAATTTCTGAAGGAAAATACAAAGACACAGTCATAGAAAAAGTTTCAACTAGCTAATTAGATTTAAGGAGGTAGTTTTTCTTCAGTTGGATATAACCCTATAGTAAACTAAATTAAAGGTGTATTAGACTTTTATATGGCTACAGGCTGTCTTTGTTAAAAAGACCTGACTGAAAACTGTAAAAGAGACTGTTAAAAGCACTTTGAAAAGAGAATTATTACTTAAATAAGCACAAGCATATGGAATGGAAAAAAAATTAGGGATTTAGAGCCTACACATACATTTATTTAATATGTGAGAGTGCAATGAGTAGAGCAAAAAGGCAATGTAAAATTATCTATATACTCTCATATTTTCCATGTGATACAAAATAATTTAGTTCACTTAATACATTGGTCTATGAGATCATCTTCACATAGAAAAATTTGTTCTAGGACATTTCATTTTCAGTAGCAATCAGTCTCAATGCAGATTAACTGATTATAGCAGTATTGCAAGTGACTTCCTGTGTAACTGAGCATGATTTCTCGATGAATTCAAAACAAATCAGTAATAAAATTAGAAATAAATCATTATTTTAAAATATAGAAATAATTGTTACTTATAGAAATGATAAAACATTAGAGCTGACATTCAGAGGCCATATAAGAGACAAGTGTTAACATTAGAACTTCCTTTGTTCCTTCCTTATCTTTTAGTAACCCCTGCATGCTTCTGAGCTATCTGAAGATAAGGCAGACAGAACAATGGAGGAAAGTCAAGGCTGAAAAGGCTGCAGGCACTCTGAAATGTAACTGCTACAAAATAACATTTTCTCAACCTGTTTGGCTCAGTTGTACTAAAGTTGTTGGATTAATACACTGTATGAAACAAAGTCACACTATCTTACACCATCTCATTTTTTTTTCATATACTTCATGAGGTTTTTAAAGCTTTATGCAATCTCTTAAAAACTTAGACGCTGACTACTTATGTGTTCCAGTATCAGTATCCCAACTGACACAGCATGTACTTTGTTACTGTACAGAGATTTTTTTAGACAGGAACTTACTTTGAAGTAGGGTAACAACATTACATTTTCTTCACTGGCCCAACAGATTTCCTGGGACAGTCCTCATTTTACCTGCTACTCCCAATTAGCCTCTTTTTCCTTAGAGTTATTTGACTGCAACTCAAGCTTTTCTACTATAGAATCATAGAATGGTTTGAGTTAGAAGGGACTTTATAGATCGTCCAGTTTCAGCCCCCCAGACATGGGCAGGGACACCTTCCACTAGACTGGATTGTTCAAAGCCCCATCCAGCCTGGATTTGAACACTTCCAGGGAGGGGGAATCCACAACTTCTTTGGGCAAACTGTTGTAGTGCCTCACCACCTCACAGTGAAGAACTTCCTAACAGAAAGAAAATCTTCCTTGTTCATAGGATCCAATGAGATTCATCCGCAGATCCTGAGAGAACAAAGATGACAACTTCCTCCTCCAAA
>NW_008616916.1:4237-4448 GCF_000691845.1 Merops nubicus | reverse complement strand
GCACTGGAGAAAGGTGGAACTCCAGAATATCTGCAATACGTCGATGACTGTTGTAGTAAGCTAAGCCTGCCCTAGGCAGGGATCGGTGTTCGGAAGATCTCGCGATGTAACGGAAAGCTTACACTGCCCACGAGGGGCTTTGTGGGTGAGGCTTTTCATATATAAGCAATTGCAACGACGCAATAAACACCATTTGCAGCCTCCTCCATAT
>NW_008616916.1:417-3318 GCF_000691845.1 Merops nubicus | reverse complement strand
GAGGCGGAAGCAGTGGAGGCAGAACAGCTGGCAAGGTTGAGGTAAGCCCATCTGGGCTGCCACGCTGTGGCAAGACATTGCTGCTCAGCTAGAGAAACTAGTGGTAAAAGTCCGTCACGTAGATGCCCACGTACCTAAAAGTCGGGCAACTGAGGAACACCAGAACAACCAGCAAGCGGATGAGGCTGCTGAAGTGTTCCAAACAGACTTAGACTGGGAACATAAAGGTGAAATGCGGGGGTTTGAAACCCGAGCCCCGAATTAAGGTTGACATATGGGTGATTCCCACAGCCCTTCATAAAGAGGTGGTGAGTTTGCCTTATAGGTTCCCCCCAGGGTGCAGCTGGCCCTGCAGGGAGAGCCATAAGGTAAATGAGCCCCAGGTGTCCCACATTGAGTGAACAAAGTTCAGGTGTCCTGCTTGGGGATAAAAGCTGGGACCACTTGAAGGAAGGAAGGAGTGTCTGCTCTGTGGAGTGCACTTCATAGAGCTTCCTGGTTGAGGAAAGACTTCCTGAGTCTCCCTGGAGCTGGGCCCCAGTCTGTTTAGACCTTTGCAAACGCGGGCTGATCGGATGAGAATCGCTATGTGGGCACCTTTATCGTATATGTTTAGCTTTCTGGTCTGGCTGTTTCCCAAGCCAACTATGGGAAACCTTGGTTCTCTGTTCATACCACCTGTCATCAATTATATATGAGCTGGTTGACTTGTTTGTATCTCTGGCAGTCATTCATGTTATGACATTTTTGCTTACAATACAGTCTGTGTATTGTTTTCTCTTCCTGCTGGTTGTGTCATTCCTGTTAGGCCTGGTCATTGGCAGAACAAAAGGTGACCTGTTTTTAGCTCGGTGGGCCCATGACACCTCAGGACAACAGGGAAGAGATGCAACGTCCAACTGGAATCGTGACCGAGGGGTGGATTTAACCATGGATGCTATTGCACAGGTTATCCATGACTGTGAAACGTGCACCGCAATCCAACAAGCTAAACAGTTAAAGCCTTCATGGTCTGGGTGACGATGGTCAAAATATAGGTATGGGGAGGCCTGGCAGATTGATTTCATCACAATCCCTCAAACCTGTCAGGGTAAGCGCTATGTGCTTACCATGGTGGAAGCAACCACTGGATGGCTGGAAACCTCTCCAGTACCCCACGCCACTGCCTGGAACACCATCCTGGGCCTGGAGAAGCAGATCTTATGGTGACACGGTACTGCAGAAAGGACTGAGTCAGACAGTGGGACTCATTTCAGAAACAATCTTATAGACAACTGGGCTAAGGAACATGGTATCCAGTGAGTGTATCACCTCCTCTATCATGCAGCAGCCTCTGAGAAAATTGAATGGTAGACTGGGCTGCTAACAACTACTCTGAAAGCAATGGGGGGTGGAACCCTTAAAAACTGGGACAAGCATTTAGCACAAGCCTCCTGGTTAGTTAACACCAGAGGACCCATCAGTTGAGCTAGTCCTGCCCAATCAGACCCTTTACATACAGTAGAAGGGGATAAAGTCCGTGTGGTGTATGAAAGGAATTTGCTGGGGAAAACTGTGTGGGTATTCCTTGGTTCAGGCAAAGGGAAAACCATTCGTGGGGTTGCTTTGGCTCAAGGACCTGGACATACTAGGTGGGTGATGAAAGGTGGCGAAGTATAATGTGTACCTCAGGGAGATTTAGATCTGGGTGAAAATACTCCATTTTAAAGCAGTATGTTAATTGCAGAATAATAACAGTATTTCCTAAGTGTCTTTCAGGATAACATTGCAATGACAACAGGAGCCAGCTTCATGAAGTGGTGTCCAGTAACCTCCTGGGATGATTTTGCAACCTGCGGATGCAAACCATGATGAGCTCCATAACATCTTTCCTGCCCTGAGAGACTGCTAGGATAGATGGAAATCTGCAATGCTGAACTTAATGAACTTTTCTATAGAAAGAAACGACAACTTAGGGATAGATATGGAGTCAATGGTATGGAATAAGGGGTGGAATGTCCTGGTTTGGGGTAAAACAGAGCTGTTCTGTTCACCGCGGATGCAAACCATGATGAGCTCCATAACATCTTTCCTGCCCTGAGAGACTGCTAGGATAGATGGAAATCTGCAATGCTGAACTTAATGAACTTTTCTATAGAAAGAAACGACAACTTAGGGATAGATATGGAGTCAATGGTATGGAATAAGGGGTGGAATGTCCTGGTTTGGGGTAAAACAGAGCTGTTCTGTTCACCAATTTTAACTTTTTAGCTAAAGCTCTTCTAATTAACTGCCTTGTCTGAAGTTAGCAGCATTTTCACAAACTGTCTGGTTTTAGCAGTCATAAGACTTCATCTTTAGAGTTACTGCTGGGGATTGGGATGCAGACCAAGGCCACTGCTAAGCTTGGATCCCACACACAGCGGGGCAGAGAGTACCCTGCACATGCGGGGTGGGCAGGATAAGTGCCCCTAAGTTTCACCAGTGGGTTATTCTACCCCATAGCCGTCATAGCCAGTAAAGCTGAAGGATTGGGGGGCAAGTCCTTCTGTTGCTTCCTTCCGTCTTCTCTTCCATCTTCTGGCCTGCTGGCTGCTCCTGCAGTGGCCGGCATCCGAGGAGGACTTCATCCATTCTGCCTTTCATCCTGAGCTGTGTGTTCCTGAGGTGACTGCCAGAATCTATCTCCTGCACCCAGTCACCCTCTATGGCTGAGTCCAGCCTGGGACTTCTCCCTGGGGGCTGCTCCCCAGCTGGGGGTGACAGTGACATATTGCCATCAGAGGGGAGTTAGGTTTGGTACTAATTTTGTGTATATTTGTACATATTCTGTTTTATTATTGTTCTTACTATTATTATTAGTGGTAGTATTAAAGCTGTTTTCTAATCCATAAGTCTCTCTCCCTTATTCCCTTTCTCTTT
>NW_008616916.1:0-344 GCF_000691845.1 Merops nubicus | reverse complement strand
TACGGTTCTGGGTGTGGCCCTGACGCCAAACCGGAGCAGTTGGGCAAGAGGTCAGCAGAAGAGTCTCCCACTTCTTCCAGCACATGTGTGTCCACCCTGGTGAGAGGCTGTACGACTGTGGCAATACCTGTGGCGATTGTTGCAAGACCTCCAGCCACAGCTCTGACCACAACCAGCGCCTCTGTAAGCATCTGTCCAAGGGCTGCTGCCTGTGCATTGGTGAACAGAAGCCACTGGGCACTGTGTTTGTCACCAAGATCTGTGATGAGGGCCAGCAGACCTTTGGTCAGTGCTTGGTCTTGCTGAGACACATGGGTCCAAATCAGAGAGAGGCTGTATGTCTG
>NW_008616915.1:9107-20717 GCF_000691845.1 Merops nubicus | reverse complement strand
CCCCCCCCCTTCCCTTTCATGTAACATGGTGTCACTGACAGGGTTTCAGGGTTTTTTTGGTGAGGGGTCAGTTTACACAACACCGGGCCTGCTGGTGCCAGAGTACACCTGTCTCAAAGCAGGAAAAGGATCTTTGCACAGGAGTCGGCAGGGTTCATTGATAGAGCTTTAAATAAATTTGAAGGGGGAAAGGAAAAAACAAAAACCACCAGGGTCACTAGAGATAAGTCTGGGGGCAGCACATCAGTGTTTGTGGGGCAGTGTACTAGCGAGGTCCGTCAATCTGCCATCCCAAAGACACAAGGGACATTGATGGGCTAGGAATCACAGAAGTGCCTGGGAAGGGTCACATAGGAATTAGGTCTTCTCCATCCAAAAAGGTGACAGGATCAATAGCCCAACTGAAGTGCGTCTACACCAATGCACACAGCGTGGGCAACAAACAGGAGGAACTGGAGGCCATTGTGCTCCAGGAAAACTATGATATAGCTGCCATCACAGAAGCATGGTGAGTTTTGATTATCTAGAGCTTGATGATGGTGATGAAAGGGTGAAGTATTCATGGGTATGAATCAAGAGGAAGGACAACAACTCAGATATCATGGTGGAAGTGTGTTATAGGACTGCCCAACCAGGACCAAGTACTAAACACTACGACCTGTTATACCATGGAGTAACTCCCATAGGACACCATTACTGCCAGATGCATCTCTGCAGATGGAAGAAAAAAATAATTTTGGTTAAGAGGGCTCACGCATTAACTCAGATCCCAAAGCACAGCAAAATGAACTCCTATAAGCTAGTATTTGTACCAGTACCCAAAAAGGTCAAAAGCACAGAAAGATAAATGTTGACCTTTATATAGGTTCATTTGCTGTCTTTCATCACCATTTTGCAGAAAACATATATATATATATAATTTGCTGTGTTTGAGAAGGCTATTAATATCAGCTGAGCTAATCACACCAAGAGAGAAAAGCCAGTGGTGCTAAACAAATTCTAGTCATGATTAATTAGCTAAGACCTCAGGCCAGTGGGACAAATCACCAATTGTATTTCAGCTAGAAGCACCACAAAAAGCTCAAACTTTGGAATTAAGTCTCCTGACATTTTCTTATTTGGTTATTTTGTCAGTTAGCAAAAGAAAAAGAAAAATGAATAGACTTGTGAGAAAAGCACTGCTTCTGTTGTACATTCATCATGGAGAAGTGCATTATTTGGAGTTATGTTATCTCTATGGACAGAAATTTCCACAGTGATTTAGCCATTTAGCAGTCTAAGCCATACCAACTCAAGAAAATTAGGGGTTTTCTATACTGCAGCAAAGTATTTAGGCTTAAATGATGTAAAAATTAAAGAGATATTGAAAATAATCTTAAGTTTAAAATAAGAATAAACATCACAGCTGTAAAAAATACATTTTAGAATAATGAAGTGAGAGAAAAATCAAAACAAATATACAATTACCATGAGTAAAATAAACTCTCTGAAAGCAGGTTTCTCTACATGAGATTGCTTTTGGCTTCACAATACATTTTTCCAGAGACATGGATTTCACTGTGTACATGAGACAACAATATTGGCTTCAGTGATTGCACAGATTTACTTCTGTTTATTCTGGATCTGTGGCTGCAGTAATTGTAATACCAACAATTCAACTGTGGTTTCTGTGTTGCTTCTGAGAAAGCCTCTCAGATTTATTCATCTTTTTAATGTTATTTGATTAAGGAGTAGATTGAAGCCACTGAAAATCATTACTGCATAACATCAATGAAAATCAGACTCCAGGAAAAAAAAAAACAAAACTACCAGTTATTTTCTAAAATAGCAAAGTAACTTTACAAAAATCACTCAGAAACCTATGTTACTACCTGTGTTTTATCCATTATGTCCTGACCTCCTGAGATATAAGAAAGATAACAAGAAATAAGAAAAACATAAGAAAAATAACAAGGTCTTTTCTTTCCTGCTCTAGTGGTTCATTATGGGTAAAAATTACTAAGGGACATATGAAAGTATTAACCCTTACTGCGGTCAGAAGAGGCCACATGATGAGGGACTTGATTAGTTGTATTGAACTTTGAATGGAGGTAACTAAATAAATCAGTGAGTCATCCTAATGTCCTCATGTAATCTGAGGAAAAAGAAACATTCCTTCCCTGGAGAGCTGGAGTGCAAACAAGGTAAATCAGCCTGTGAAGGCACCCAACTCTCTGAACCAGCTGTTGAAGATTTGCTGGGAAACTTTCAACCCCACCTTGGTGTTTCAGGCTAAGTGAAATTAATTCTAGCCTAACAACACAGCTGAAACCTTTTCTGACAGCTTGTTGTGAAAATGGGGAAATAAAATCTGGTCTTGTGAGGCCAGCACCAAATATGCAACAGATGCAAACTGGGAGACAAATAGTAATTGTTTATTTAACAGCAACATTTGGAGGTTCTTTTCAATTGCCAGTGATATAATTAAAAGCTACAGGTATAACTAAAAGTTTATTATTAATAACAACAACACACTAGACGTACACACACACCCCCCCAATAACAACTTACCCGCTGTAGGCCCAGCTGCCTGTCATATAGACAATTCCACTGAACAAAAATACAGTGGAACAAGACACAGTGAAGTCATGACAAGAACCAAAGATACACCCAGGGAAGCAAAGAAATGCACCTGAGGAGAAAATGTGAAATACACCTGGGGAGGAGAAGTCTCTCTCTCAGCACTGGCTGAGGTAAATAATCTTACCCACACGGCGTCCCAAGTGGGCGGGATGGAGAAGGAGCGAATTCGTCAATCCATCCTGTCATTGGTATGGTTCCGAGTTGGTCCTTTCCCAATTTTGAGGCTGACATTGGGATGATATTTAAACCCAAATTCGTACATTACATCACCAGGGTATATGTGTGGGTGGGGATGACTATAGGCTATCATCACTTATGTTAAGGACACAAAGTCTGTTGATTTACACCTGCCTGGGTGGAGGTAGTGACTCCTTTGGTTTAGGGCTAAGACATCGGAAGACTGGGACCACGAGGCCTCCGCCCCATTTCACACTCCTCCAGACATCCAGATACCACCAGGTATCGATCTAGTGATGGTTGCCACACTCGCCCAGTGCTTGCCATCTCCTCTGATGCTGAGTTTCATGCTTCCAGGCATGTAGCTGCATGGTGTATGTGACTTGGACTTTGTCATCAACTGTGTTCTCTTTACAAAGCTCCTCATGGACATCAAGATGTTAGCCAAAAGACCTTTTCTGAATGTTTCCAAAGCCTCTCTACCTCTTTTCACAACCAGCCAACAAGTTATAACCGCAACCCTTAGAAAAACACCATTTTCAGTGTTTATTAGTCTTTCATTTTGTAACATCTAAGCTACGTTAGGTCACAGAATTACTTGCTTTCACAGACAAGAGTCAAGAAAATTCTGCAATTCTGGCTGACCTAAAGGACTCAAATGACAATAGTGAAATTACTGTGTCTATGTATGTGCTTAGTATTCTGTCCATTCTTGCCTTACGTGCTTACTTCACTAAAACGAACAATTCATTGCTGCAGAATGCATCACAATGTATATACTACATGTAGAAGAAGCCTGTACTTGGAGCTGAAAATTTAATTTAACCAAAACTAATAATTTTACATAACTCAAACCAAAGCATCACAATTGACCTTCAGCACATTCACATTTTTCCCAAAATGTATGGTTATGTCTTAAAAAAAAAAAAAAGAAAAAAGAAAAAATATAGTAATGAAAATGCTCTGGCGGTGTGTAGTAAAAGTAAGATCCCTGCTTATTTCAAGCCTCTAGTATCAATGTGCCTTTGTTCTTCTATAGTTTTTTTTTTTCTTTCACAGTTTCAGAATCAATAAATGGTTGATATTATGATGACTTCTTTTGAACTTAATCATGAAGTGCTGCAGAATGCTCCGTGTCAATTGCATAAGACAGAAAAGATAAAGAATTTTGAGGCAAAGGTTTCACACTTCTGCAGTGCCTATTGCTTGGGAAATACTCAGAAATCACTTGAGAAAGCAGACAATTAAATATGATTGCAGTTTGTAACAATGTATGGCCTTACTCTACTTTCTAAAAGAACAGTGAAACTGAAAGGATTGCACCTGATGTAGCCCCTGAATTAAAAATAAGTTATTTCAAGAGGAAACCTTACAGCTATTATGCTCTGTAAAACAAAAGAGTAGTTTTGTCTTGCAAAGTGAACACAGGAAACTGCATTTGGAAAGCTAGCTACTGTTGTAAAGTTTTATATGAAAACTGAGCAGACTGCCCATGCTATATATTCTTGACATATGAAGTTCACAACAACTGACATTTTAAAACTATTGGAGAGCTACACATCTGTACATTCTACAGTGTGATTTCTGAAAGAGCTAAGAAAGGACATATTTAGGCCATTTTGTTATCTACAAAAGAGCAAATGATTTTACACAATGTTTTACTGCCAATTGTAATTTGTTAAATTTTGGCAAAACATATTTTAATGATATTTTTAATGTTGGACATAATGAGGAGATAGCCTCAATTCTCTTTATACAACACATTACATCATGAGCATAATGCCTCAGAACAAGCATACATTTGAATAAAAGGGAACTTCAGTAAGGGAATGATCCATTTATATATCCATCTATGTACTGTGTATTTGATTTTTAGCACATGACTTAGTGGAAATTATATGCTTGACAAAAGGCACCGGCTGAAATACCATTCTGAACCAGAGACAGGATCCATAAGTGTGAAGGAGTCATCTTGTCTAGCAGAACCTGCTCCACAAAGTACAGACAAGTAGTAACATACTGCAAGTTGTTATTCATCACTAATTAGTTTGTTCAGACAAACGATGTATCATGAATTGTGTTCAAACTTTTTTGATTAAAGAGTTGATGCTACATCAGCTAGTAGCCTGTTAGTCAAATGTATACAGACATACATTTCCTTTCTCACTGACTGTAGAACATAAGATCCCTATTCATCAACATTTATAGGAGTATTGTGTGAGTATATGTAATGCTACAAACTGTTACTAGGTGCTAAAAGCAAAATCAGTGTAATGAATAAATTGTGTCAGTACAAGCACTAGAGAAACCAGAGAAAACAAAGCAGCACTAATTACGAATGAATCTTCACAGACCAATAAAAGACCAAAAATGGAAGCTTTGCTGATGGTTGGGAAAGTAATTTAAGAGGTGAGCAGACTGCTTCAAGAATAAAAAATGGAAATAGTACTTACTATAACTGTACCAAACAGAACTCAGAATGTGTCATCAGATTTGAAGTGTCTTTGCTCTGTAGAACACAGTTCATGCTCTAGGAAGAACTTTATTATATGTCCAGTGCCTCTCCATTCCACAGAACTAAATATCTAGCACAGATTATTTATGCATCCTGTTAAGACCGCTCAAGAACTGGAGGTTCTTGCTTTGAAAAGATTAATGAGTTTGACTTGAATAGGATTCAGACCACAATACTTGCACTTCCTACGTAACCAGCATTTCAGACCCAACCCATCCTCTGTTCTGTATAGGATGTGATAGAGTCACAATTCTCACTTTAGCAAATCATCTATATTGCAAGGAAGTGATCATGAAACTGGAGAGGAAACATCAATCATTTATTTAAAAGAATGAACCTGACAGAAATTTGCTTCTTGCATGAATGTTTTTTTTTGTGTCTCTAATCTAAAGTCTTTAGTATACACTGTGCCCTACATCTGGGCCTCAGCAGGTTTAGAGGTACAAGATAACTGCACCTGAATAACATCTACAGAAACCTAATCCCAAACAAACATGAACTCCCATTTTAATTTAAATCTCCATTAAAACAATAATCATAAAGGTCCTTTGCTTGCTAGGTTTGTTGCTGATTACAACATGGATAAGTTTTTTTGCTGTGTATTCCCCCTTTAGGAATTCACATATTTTTCCCTTTTATAAGTGTATTATATTTATTGCATGTTATAACATGGTATAATATAATTTCTAAGAGTTTGTTTGTTTTTTTTTTTCTGAGCTAAGGCTTTGTCAGCACGCACACAAAAGAAAGGGTTTTCCAATCAGACAGAATTACAGGGTGCATTAAAATTTGTCAGGTGTCCACTGAAACAGCTAATCAATAGTCCTGTACTATTATAGAGACAAATGCAACAAAGTGACTTTGTATTTTGAAAAGTTCACTGAAAAGCATAAAAGAAAAGAATGAGAAAGAATGATAAAACATAAATAATGCCAATAGAAATACTCCTTTCTTATAAAATTATTAATCCTCTAATAAAATAAAACCTGAGGCTTAAATGCCAGCCTATATACAATGCTTTTGCTATGCAAACAGCAAAACATTGAAATACATTTAACACATAGAAAGATCCAAATTGCTAGAACTGCAACAGTTGTTGGTTTACATTTCATAGCTATCCAAAATTTGCCAAACCTTATTGCAATAATTAAACTCATAAAATTCTTTAAATATCATTGTAAGATGGATAAAGAAGCCATTCTTTAAGTGTCACAATGGAAAAAAAAAATATTACCACAAACTTATTTATTCACTTCTATCAGTTACTACTTCTTCCTTATCTCACCTGAATCTTTTCTCTCTTGGGTCCATCAATGCTGCAATTGTGCTTCGGCTGGACTCAACAATCATAGGGATCTTTTCCATTCTAAACAACTCTATGATTCCATGGGCTGACACAGGTGGTTGTGTCGTCATATGGTCAGATCTAGAACATTTCTGAGGTGCTGGAACAACTGCCATCCAAGACATTTGCAGTGAGGAGAAAAAAATTACACATAGGAAGTAAAACACACAGTGGAATAGTATCATTAAAAAGAACCTGAAGTTTATGAATGTCTTCACATTTCCCATCTGATTTGTAAAATCAATAATATTCATACACAGTCTCCTGAAATATATTTATGCTACCCTCTGAAGAGTCAACTGTTATCCTTTGCACTGAAAAGAAACAGTAAAAAAAATCCCACAAGGAAATGCTCTTTCTTAGGAATGATTTACTGGTGGTTTTGTTTTGTTTTGTTTTGTTTTCCTTGAACTTGTGTGATTGGAAGACAAGAACGTTTCAACTACTAGAAAAACAGAAGAATGTATCATTCTAGTTTACAGAACTCATCACATTTCTAGGAAGGAAATATGGGAGGAACCAAGTAATTCTTGATTCTAAGGAATATCATTAAACATCATTCTCAGCATCCAAAGGTTAACTATTCTTATTCATTGCATGGGAAAAGTTAGGAAAAGATTAAATTAACAGACCTAAATGCATCAGTGTTGATTAAAAAGTTCATGAAAAATATGCAGTTTTTCCACACATAACACTCTGATTAAGAGGATAAAGAACAGATTCTCTTCTACAGCGTACACACTTGTAAATAAAACAATCCTGCATTTTCTAAACAGTTAATCAACCTTATGTATGTTTAACAAATAATTCTGAAATCAGACCTACATATGTAAAGCAAAAGCTTAATACTGCATATAATTCCATGCAAGAATTATTTATGCAGATATGCAGGATCAAATTTCTATTGAAAGAAACTGAGCACATCTGTAAAGTTACCCATGTGCATAGCTGCTTATTAGATCAGATACCCTGCAAAACCTGCAAGCTGTCTGAAATTATTCCAGATAATATTATTTCCAGCCAAGATTTGTGAATTTCTCTTTGACTCAGTGATGCTTTTAGAAGTTGTCATATGCAACTGCAACAGATTCCCAATCACAAAAGGGCAAGAGCCTGTTGTTCACATGGCAAGGTAGCAGCCCTCTATCAGAGCACTACACACACCTAGAATGCCCATTACCATAAAACTGAATGCAGACTGATAAGCACTAGCAAAAGCAGCAATAATAGAGAGACCTGTTGCTTGAAAAGGATGGTATCAGGCAGATAGATTAATGAACACTGCAAGTGGCAATCAGTTTAAGCCAATGGCAGATCCAGCAGAGAGTACACGTGCACCTTATTTTATAAATTACAGTACTGCAACTGGAAGGGTAATTATAAAGCATAATGCATTGCTATTTCTGTGCTCCACTCCTTTGTTAATTATGTTCGTTCATAAACTAAACAGAGTAAAAAAAAAAAACAGCACAGGGGGTCAGCACATTGCAAAAAATCCTCTGTCTTTTCCCTGGC
The DNA here is from genome assembly GCF_000691845.1 of Merops nubicus. NCBI lineage: Eukaryota > Metazoa > Chordata > Aves > Coraciiformes > Meropidae > Merops > Merops nubicus. The sequence goes on along the minus strand of NW_008616915.1, from coordinate 12,543 downwards.
AGAACCTGTATACCTTGTACCCCAGGGCATGCACTAGCTTTTCTTGTGTTTCTATACAATAATATGCCTCCAAGTTAACAACAGAACTATTTCATACTGAATTTTAATTTGGATACCTCAAATGCAGCAACAAAAAATTCTATACTGAGACAAGAATTTTAAATTTATTCCAACTCTTGTGAACAACAACAGGTTTGAGTGCATGTTCCTGCAGGCTTTTCTCAAAATCCTAACCTTCAACCTTATCCATAGGTCAAATTTATTCTGAGCACAGAATAAGCTGATATAATTGCTGTAATTTGAAGAACAGGAGACTTTTTTTTTTTTTTTCTTTTCATATACAATGCTGTTAACCTTGAATATATGATTGGCAATTCAATGATTTACAGTCATGGTAAACATGATAAAAGGTCATCTCTCACTTCCAGCATTGTCTTAATGAAACCTAAGTACATCAAATACACACTGAAACAATTTCATAATAATGTTAAATAACTTTTTCTTATTAAATGATGTTCCAGTGGGGCACACTACTTCAATTAAATCAAAATTTCCCATGGAAAAGCTTCAGGTTCCAAATATACTAGCAGATTCTGTCCATTGTCTTTTCCAAGGGTACTTAAAATCATATAGCTATATAATCTAGGTCTAAGAACCTCCATTCCTCCAACAAGCTCACAGACAGCCTAGTTGTCCACTGAAGCTTACAAGATTAGACCAGAGAAGTAGGAAATAACTTGTTTGCAATACTCTGTTAGCTAGAAATTTGTTTCTTATATTTGATTAGGAGAAAAACAGAATTAACACCGAGAATGTTTAGTATTAATTATGCTGTGATTTCTCTTTTTAACATTTTGATCAAGAAAATCCATCTGTTTCAAATACATTGCTAGCCTTGTCTAATGTAACTGAATCTTGGGCAAGCTGCAAAAATACAAAATCAAGCTGGATGCAATCAAAACAAAGTTATTTCGCTTACAATAATTTAACCCTCAAGCTAGAAGTTGTTTTCTGTTTTTCCATTCAAATTACCACTGAAAGGATTCACAGGCATATGTTACAACTTAAGCCTCATGTTGTATGAGAAAAACATCAAAAGAAAGTAAAATCTACTAGAGAAGAATCCATGAAAAGTCTTAATCTTTCTTTAATTAAACTTGCTTGGTTGAAAAACAAGGAGACAAACAACAATCTTTAACAAAAACATTTTTTATATAAGCAGATGGATGAGCAAAAAATCCTCTAAAATAAGTCAGCATAAGTGCAAGAAAAACAGAATAATTTTTATAGCAAAACTTGATTTATTTTCTTTTTTTTTTAACGTCATGGCCACATCAGAGAGTAAATGTTATGGAAACTTCAGTATCCACAGAATATTTTCTTTTTCTTTTCACTTTATATAGCTTCTCCAGTATTTTTATTAAACAAATAATATTAAAGGTGAGAGTACTGGAATGGAACATTCTATGAGAAATTACAAGAGTCATGCTAGTTTATTGTCTCAGACAATAAATTTGTCTTTTCCACTGCTTCAGTCGGATGCTCTAGGTGCTAATTTGACAAAAAGTCATCAGTAGCATACCGCAATGTTATCAATTTTTCTGTATTTAAAAGTCTCTTGTATGCATTGTTTTTTCTTCATCTTCATCATTAGAAACTGCAATATATATTTTAGACAAACACCTCCTAGTAAAGCTATAGCAGAGCTCTGTTTTGTGAGAATAAATCACCTGTTCTAGACTTTTTCCTGTAACTTCTATAATCATCAAGTATTTCTTTTTGTTAAACATATTGCAATATGAGAAGAAAGGTCTTTTTCAGAAAGTTCAGTGGATGGGGAAAAGGAAAAGCGAGAGAACTGTATCTGGATACCATCTTGCAAAGTCTGAGATGTGATGAAACTGATTTAAGGTAGTGGTGGAGCTTATATGGGTATGGAAAAGTGCAATGGAAAAGAGCTGATCCACTAGTTCTACCTAACATACTATTGGGGAGTTACAATGTCTTTGGCAATGGTAGTTGTTGGATGTTTAGAGGATCCAGGATAGCTACAGCATTCTCAGAAGAGGGACTAGAGAAAATTAGAAATGGTATCTCTACTTCAAGCTGCCTTGTAGCTGTACAAGAACATAAAACAGGACACACTGGTCAAACAAAAGTGGAAAGGGAAATAAAGTTAGTGTAAACAGGATCAGCTACTGTTTGGTAAGTTATTGAAGACAAAGATCAACCATCAGGCTCTTCAGTTCATGATGGTGAAAGTATAGAAAAAGTCAAATGTATACAAGGAACTAAACCAGTGTTCATTTTCTTAAGGACGCATATAAAAAATTCAAGTGAAAACATAATGCATGCACTAGAGATAACAATCTGTCAGTTTTATCTTATAATTTCTTACACAAAACTACATAAACACTTTTATGAAGTAATAAATAATCTATCCTATGTAACAGGATTATAATTTTTCTTCTGTTACCACATGAACTGAAATATGAAAAATAAAATATATGCTAACAAACACAATGTTGTGTATTTTGGTTTTGGGTTTTGTTTGTTTCACAGAATCATGGAATGCTTTGGGTTGGAAGGGACCTCTAAAGGCCATCTAGTCCAACCTCCCTGCAGTAAGCCACTGATAAGGTTGCTCAGAGCTCCACCAAGCCTGACCTTGAGTGCCTCCAGGGATGGGGCCTCCACCACCTGTCTTGGCAGCCTGTTCCAGTGTTTCACCACCCTCATAGCAAAGAATCTCTTCCTAATGTCTAATCTAAATCTACCCTGCTTGAGTTTCAAACTATTGCCCCTAATCCTATCACTACATGCCCTTGTAAACAGACCTTGCCCAGCTTTCCTGTAGGCCCCTAGAAGGCCACCATAAGGTTTCCTTGGAGCTTTCACTTCTCCAGGCTGGGGTTCTCCAAGCCCAGCTCTCTCAGACTGATACCCTGCTTGAGTTTAAAACTATTGCCCCTAATCCTATCACTACATGCCCTTGTAAACAGACCTTGCCCAGCTTTCCTGTAGGCCCCTAGAAGGCCACCATAAGGTTTCCTTGGAGCTTTCACTTCTCCAGGCTGGGGTTCTCCAAGCCCAGCTCTCTCAGACTGACCTCATAGAAGAGGTGTTCCAGCCCTCTGATCAGTTTTGTGGCCCTCCCCTGGACCCACTCCAACAGGTCTATGCCCTTCCCGTGCTGAGAGCTCCAGAGCTGGATCCAGTACTCCAGGTGAGGTGTCCGCAGAGCAGAGTAGAGTTCTACAATCACCTTCCTTGATCTGCTGGCCACACTTCTTTTGATGCAGTCCAGTACTTGGGTGGTCTTCTGGGCTGAAAACATGCATTGTTGGCTTTGGGTTTGTTCATTTGTTTTTTAAAAGGTTCTATTTTTTTTTTTTTTTTTTTTTTTAAAAAAGCCTTTTTATTTCTTTATTTCACC
>NW_008616915.1:0-9072 GCF_000691845.1 Merops nubicus | reverse complement strand
ATATAACTGATGAACTTGGCAGAATCCAAAGGAAAAATCTTGCCCACTATATTATAACAATATCACAAAGAAGATGCTGTTCCAGACTAAGCGTGAATAGAAAAATAGAGGAAAACTAAAAAATAATTAATGTTTTAAACCCCTTATTTAAGTGTAATTAATAAATATTAAAAAAAAAAAAATCTGAAAAAATAGTGCTTCTTTTGACCTTGAGAAGCAAGTTTGATCAATGACACAATCAGAGCTTAGTATTCTGATAAACAAAAGGGAAGTTATGGTGACAATTACTCTTTTCAATAATTACTATGTCCCTTAAAAAATCAGGAAAACTTGTTACATAAACAGCATAACAATTGCTAATAATGTTACAACAATAGATTATATAATGCTAATAATGGCAATATACTTTTTCACCCCAGACAACAGAACACTTTTAGACTTAGCAACCAAATGTTATCAGTATTTCTATTCTAATTAATGCAACAAATGTAATGTAACTCTTTTAATTTGTCACATTTATTCCTTTAAATCCTTCCTTATCTCCACTGACAATTTGTGAAATATGTTTATACTAAGCTTCCTTCCTGCTTTTATATCCTTACTTCTTTCTTACCCTGCTGTAGATCTATAAAATCTCCTTTGCAAGTGGGACATAGAGAAACACAAAACTCTTCCAATATATCCAGTATACCAAGAAAAGATACTCCATTCACTCAATAAATATTTTATTACTATGTTCTAACAGTTGTTGAAGAAGTTAACTGCACATCATTTAGGATTTCACAGAGCAGTGTGACAGACATGCTCCATATGAGATTTGTGCTTCTTCACAAATTAATCTACTCAGGTACTACATATAGTTCTAGGTAAGGAGGGGCAAAAAAATGCACATCTACATGCATCTACAACACCATCTGTTCACTGCAGTAGAAGATGTTTCAGACCTTTAATGTTTGACTTCAAAAACAGTCCTAAAGATGTCTGAGAAGAACCACCATAATACTGCAGCATAAGACTTAAGTTACAAAAGCGTCCATGAAGTCATCTGATGAACTACAGCAGGATGTTATGAAAGTTAATTTTCCACATAAGAAGATTTTATCTGCCACCATGTTAACATGCTTAAAACAACCTATTTTTAGATCTGAGGAGCGAGCTGTGAGCACTTAGCTTCCAGTGTTGCTTTTATTTAGGTCATGTCTTTTCTACACAGCTGTAAAGACTACACTAATGTCCTCCTGCTTTTGTTCTTGGATAACAGCATTATTAAGAGATCTTCTATCCCAGAACATTTTCTGAATCTGCAGCAAAAGAAATCACGGCTTGGCTGCATAATCATCTACTGATGTCACTGCAGCTGTTTTTGTCTGTTTGTTTGATTGAGATACTACATTTATGATGTTGTCCTTTGCAACTTATATTCTTTTCAATGCTGTTTAATCACACATTTATGAAGGATTGCTGATTCTGATTAAAAAGTTCTGGAAAAATGTGATTGGGCTGCTGAGTTTTTGCTGGGATAACAGTCCTGTACTTGCTTTCCTCTCCTTAAGATCTAGCAAGCCTAGGACAAGTAGGTTTTGTTATTAACACTGATAGTCTAATGAACATTTTCAAATTCTGTAACAAATTCAAATGTTGTGCAAAAATTGCAGCATTACTATTACACACATTAGAGCTCTTCAGGAAGGGGCAAATGCTCTGGGGGAAGATATGATTTTCTTTGTTCATTATTTGAAGCATTTGACTTTCATTTTTTGATGTTGCAAATTCAAACTTATGTCTAAACAAAAGGTTTTATAAGGTAGACTGATATAATCATAGGTTTGGCATTTTAGTATCATACTTAAATTTTTACTGCAACCTAGGCTTAAGCTTGGTTTTAAATGTAGACTTGCAATTGTCCACAATGGTTACAGAAGACCAACATGTTCAGTATATTCAGGACATGAATATACCTGTTCTGTGAACATACACAATTTCTCCTTTCACTTCAAATAGCATTAGAATTATTTTCTAGTAAGTGACCTTACTTTCATTATTCTTCATAAAGCAGACGTTACTGGAAGCTCACATAGACAGAAAAGAAGCAGATCACATTGTTCATACATTCCCCATTGCCACTCTTTGACCTTTTAGTAAGCTAGTCATTAAAATATCAACATATGTCCACAAATTATGCCTGTCCCTACCTTGATGTTCTTATGTGACCTTGAAAGATTACGCTTGTCCTTTAGTGACTGGTTTTTGACCTTGAGTCAAGAACCAAGAAAGATTCAAACACTCTGAGCAGAAAAGCTTTTGTGTGTTTGTTTTCTCTCATAATTGTTTATTAATCATATTATTGACAAAAAGTAGAATATGTTTATTTAACATTAAGTTATCAAAAGACATGTTTACTGTGTTTTTTAAGAGACGTTTTAAATAACAATCCTATTCTTGTCTAAGGGAGCATGAGTCATATGTTTGAGGAAATAATGCAATGCGTCACTTAATGCCTTCCCCTCAGGTAGAATCAAATCTTTTTAGTCCATCAGCAGTTACAAGAACTGCTAGAATGAAGAGTTGACCATGTTCTGGTCCTAGTGGGATCTATTTATTTTTTTATTCAGCCTATGCAAAAAACATGCTGAAAGACTGCTACCTCCAGCAGGAAGGGGAGAAAACATCAGAGAAGCTACTGCATCATTAAACAAATCTGTTACATTAAATGACAGCACCAAAGGTACCGAATCCTTACTCTGAGATTACACACACTTCACTTGTTCTGTCATGTAAGGTTTCTGAATGTGGCTACCTATATGATGTCATCTGCAATCAGGAAAAAAAAAAAAAAAAAAAGTATCTGTTTAGACTTTGATTCTGATACCTTTATTCACCTCAGAAATTTACAGTGAGTAGGACTGACTGACAAAGTGCCACCTGCCAGAGTCACATAACTGAGTCCTTCTCAGAGTGAGCCAGCAGACATTTCTCAGATTACAGATTTGAAATCATCACACTTAGCAAAACCTCTGGGAACCCCACGTTCAAAAAAGAAAAAAAAAAAAAATGCTTTGGTGTGTTGAAGTAAAAGACAGTATGTTCCATGGCATAAAGGAGAGCAATTAAAAAATGTATCACTGATACAAGTCACTAATATTCAACCCAATTACAACAGTTCATAGTTCTAGCATAACCCAAGAAATTGGTCTGAGAGGTTCAGCAATGTAATCATCCATACAGTATAAAAAGCAAATCATGTATCTGAGATTCAGTACCTAGCTTTTTGCCTGACTTTAGCCTTTGAGTCAGACTAAACATGCTGTGTTGCTCATTACAGTTTTGCAACTCAACTTTTAGAAAGCATAATCCAAACAGCCATATAAAGCTTTGATACCTAAAGCCAAAAACAACACTAAAATTTTATGAAAAATCTGCTGGGACTTTGAAGCATGGAAATGGCTTTTACCACTGTCATGGTTTAACCCCAGTGAGCAAGTAGGCACCATGCAGCCCTTTGCTCACCCCTCTTCCTCCCAGTGGGAGAAGGAGGAGGAGAATCAGAAAAAAAGTACCACTCATGAGTTGGGATAAAAACAGTTTAATAACAAAAGTAAAACTAAATATAACAGTAAAAATAAATAATAATAATAGTAGTAGCAATTAAAAGGAATATAACAAAAAGGAGAAATAAACCCCAGGAAAGACAAGTGATGTTCAATGCAATTATTCTCCATACGCTGACCAGTGCTCCAGCAGTGATCATCCCCTCCCAGCCATGTCCTCCAGTTTATATACTGAGCATGGAGTCAAATGGTATTGAATAACCTTTTGGATAGTTTGGGTCAGCTGCCCTGGTCATGCTCCCTCTCCCACCTCCCTATGCACCTGCACTCTGACAAAACATGGGAAAATGAAAAACCCTCAACTTAAGATAAGCACTACTTAGTAACAACTAAAACATCAGTGTGTTACCAACTTTATTCTCCCACTAAATCCAAATCACAGCAACGCACCAGCTACTGGGAAGAAAACTAACTCTATCCCAGCTAAATCCAGGACACCCCATGTGCTTTAAAGGTGACAAATTGACAGGTGTTAAGTATATTTATGGAAGTTTCCAGAAAAAAAGAAAAAAAAAAAAAAGACTTTGGTGCATTGAAAAAACAGCACTCTATTCATGTTACTTAGACTAAATGACTTAAGTTTAAGTACAGCCATCTTAAAAGCAAATCCTTTTTTCTGAAAAGCCTAAAAATTAGCTAAGTGCCATTAAATACCTCTTTAAGCTCTTTTGAAACAGCCTGTGAACAATTACTTGTTTGAAATGTTCATTCAGTACTGAAATAGTACAACTCAGATATAGTAATCCAGCCTTTTTCTCATTGCCCCTACTAATTGCCCTCAAATTTGATCTCCATGTAAAAGCTTCACAAGAAGCAGTGAAGGCCCTGAGACAAAAGTGAGAGGAGCAGCTACATGGCGTAACCTCCTTCCTGTACCGTGGTGAGAAATCCTGCATAGCACTCACTGACACAGAGCCATGGAAGCTAATGTAGCTGCACTCAAGGACAGCACTGAGGAGCTAGCTCTGCATTTTTCAGAAAGCATCATCTGACAGTAAATATCTTAAATATAAAAAAAAATTACTTTGCCCAAAGATCTATACTACTAACTAACTATATATATTTTAAATGTAGTCTCTAAAAAGTAATTTTATGCATCTGGTAATTTATGCTGAGGAAATAACATTTAATTCACCAAACAGAGTTATCTCTAACCTTCTATCTTGCTATCACTTAATATTCTTGAAGATTGGAACAACTAAAACAGTCTGCCAGGCAGCCACAGTACTATAACCAAAACAGACCTTCATCATTGTAAGAATAAACAATTTCAGAGTATTTAAACTAACCTAGAATACAAAGACAATAAAGCTCAGAGTTCAATGTGAAGAAAAAGAAAGAACAGTGACTGGTTTGTATCCATGCAAACACTTTCATAAGAAACTTAATTTTTGCTTTCAGCTGCCTGTGCCAACAAAGAATTTGTAATTGAAACCTGATGCTTACTGAGCTGTTGAGGTATGTCTTGGATGATTCTGCATTTTATCATGTGATTCCAGCCTTCAAACTGTCTAACGCATGTGTGTGAGGATACCCAGACACATACCACTCAGAATGAAGACAAATAAAATTAGGACCCTGCCTTCTGAAACTTTGGTCAGTATTTCTGCCAGAAGAAAAAAATCAAACTATGAAACTTGACAACACACAAACTTTAAGAACTATTTTAGATGATGGAAAGGTAGAAATTGCATGCAGTTGTTGTTGAAGACATTACAGATGCATTTAATTGGAGATCTATTTATTTATTTATTAACCACTTGTGAACAGCTTAAGTGCAACACAACAGGATATGTGACAATTCTCAGCACAACTAGGAAAATGCTATGGCATAATGTTTGCATGAGAGAAGCCACACAGGTATATCTAGCATTAACAAGATTAACAAGAGTAGTGTCTCTCCGGGGTTCGTACTGGGACCGGTGTTGTTTAACATCTTCATCCATGACACAGACAGTGGCATCGAGTGCAGCCTCAGCAAGTGTGCTGACGATACCAAGCTGCGTGGTACAGCTGATATGCCAGAGGGACAGGAGGCCATCCAGAGGGACTTGAACGGGCTGTAGAGGTGAACCTCATGAGGTTCAACAAGGCCAAGTGCAGGGTACTGTGCCTGGGCTGGGGCAACGAATACAGGCTGGGAGAGGATATGCTAGAGAGCACCCATGTGGAAAAAGGCTAGTACTAGTCTTGGAGGTACTAGTAGATGAAAAGATGAACACGAGCCACCAATACACAATAGCAGCCCAGAAGGCTAATCACATCCTGGGCTGTATCAAAAGAAGTGTAGCCAGCAGATCAGGAGAGGTGATTCTCTTGATTCTCTCCAGCTGTGGATCCCCCAGCACGGGAAGGACATGGACTTGTTGAAACGTGTCCAGAGGAGAGCCATGAAAATGATTAAAGGGCTGGAGTACCTCTCCTATGAAGATAAGCTGGGAGAGTTGGAGTTATTCAGCCTGGAGAAGAGAAGGCTCCAGAGAGACCTTAGAGCAACCTTCCAGTACCTAAGAGAGGCCTATAAGAAGTCAGGGAAAGATCACTTCTCAAGGGTTTGTAGCAACAGAACAAGAGGTAATGGTTTTTAGTTGGAAAAAGGTAGATTTAGGTTAGACATTAGAAAAAAGTTAATATGAGGGTGGTTGATCACTGGAACAGGTTACCCAGAGAGCCCCCTAGAGACATTCAAGATCAAGCTTGATAGGGCCCTGTGCAACCTGACCTAGTTAGTTGGAGATGTCTCTCATTATTGTGGAGGGACTGGACTAGATAGCCTCTAGAGATCCCTTCCAACCCCAAACATTCTATGATTCTATGATTACGCAAGGCAATTCTGAATATACTGTAACCTCATAAAATGTCACCATGACTTGCACAGCATAAAGCAGTATCAGGAATATCTTTGTGGCAAACATTGTGTAAGTGGTTCTAGGTTAACAGATACAGATGAATTAACCCGTTTCACCAAATTCCTCCTTTTCCTTTTCTTCCTACTCATGTTTCAATATAGCTGCAGTTCCCAACATGTTTTTTCAATGCAATTACCTCACAAACAGAAACCACAATTAGAATCTGTGTTTCCTACAGGTAGCACAGGACAGAATTAACATGTACTGACTCAGGTGAGCTACACACTTTTCTGTTGAATTTAAAGGATCTTCGAACTCAACAGGGAGCATGCCAATTATTTAAAAAGAAACCTGCGTGTTTCGTAAAGTTAAATACAAGGCAAATATGAATCTACATCCTCTCTCTAGAGGCTGAGGATCAGGCAGTATCCTCATGTGACATTAATCTTTCTGTCCTTCAAAGATGTTGCCAGTACCTTCAGGCAAAAAAGGAGGAAATGAAGATCTAAGAAACTCTTTTTTTTTTTTTTTTGCCCCCAATGGCAACAACATTTTTGTTGTGGGGGGAAAAATAAGTTTTATTATACATCATACAGGAAAAGAAAACTTTCTGTTATTAATCTTAAAGGCAATAACTGAATTAATTGAATGTTGAAATGTGGTTATTCCTTCACATGCTAATAAGCTCAGCCAAAAATACTTGATTTTTTTCTGCCCCAGGCCCCCAAGCAGGTTCATTTTTCAGTAACTGCATATCCTGTTAGCTGTCTGTTGCAATCTTTTACCATATGGTAGATATTTTAAATATTCACTACACAGAAAAAGAGCTCCTGCCATTTGTTAACCTTTCCAGCCAAGATATTAAGGTCAGTTAACAAGCTTTTAAGGATAGTTTGAACACCTAATAGGTTTTCTAAAGAAATCTGGAAAACAAAAAAAAAAGAAAAGAAAAGTAAGTGGAAAAGAATACCGAGCAGTTCAGGTATGAAAATTCTTCAGTTACAGAGTTTTTAACCTATAGTTACTGGAAATTAAATAGTTGGATTACAGCAGGCCCAACCATATAACAAACTGCCAGACAACGAGAAACGATACGCCCTGTTCACTGATGGGTCCTGTCACATTGTGGGGAGACATCGGAGATGGAAGGCTGCTGTGTGGAGTCCCACACTGAAGGATAAGGTGAATCGAGCCAATTCACAGAGGTGAAAGGATCCAACTGGCTTTAGACATTGCCCAGCAGGAAAAGTGGCTGGTGCTCTACCTCTACACCGACTCATGGATGGTGGCAAACACCCTGTGGAGGTGTCCTTCACAGGGTGGTTACAGCAATGGAAGTGAAGCAACTGGCAGCATAGAGGTAAACCCATCTGGGCTGCTGGCCTGTGGCAGGATAGTGCTGCTTCGGTAGAGAATCTATCTGTGAACGTACATCATGTGGATGCCCACGTACCCAGAAGATGGGCCACAGAAGAAGAAAGAAGCAACCAGTGTGTGGATCAGGCTGCCAAGGCTAGAGTGGCTGAGGAGAACTTGGACTGGCAGCATAAGGGTGAACTATTTATAGCCCGGTGGGCCCATGACACCTCAGGTCACCAAGGGAGAGATGCAACATACAGATGGGCTTGAGATGGAGGGGTGGATTTGACCACAGACACTATCACAGAGGTCATCCATGAATGTGAAACTTGCTGCCATCAAGCAAGCCAAGAAGTTAATGCCCCAGTGGTATGGAAGACAATGGCTGAAATATAAATATGGAGAGGCCTGGCAGGCTGACTACATCACACTGCCACAGACCCACCAAGGCAAGCACTATGTCCTTACAGTGGTGGAAGCAAACAGTGGGTGGCTAGAAATCTCTTCAGTGCCCCATGCCCAGAACACCATCCTGGGCCTTGAAAAACAAGTCTTGTGGTGACCCCAGAGAGAATCGAGTCAGACAAGGGGACTAATTTCTGAAACAGCCTCATAGACAGCTCGGCCATGGAGCATGGCATTGAGTGGGTCTGTCACATCATCTATCATGCACCAGCAAATGGGAAGACTGAAAGGTGCAGCACACTGCTAAAAACTACACTGAAAGCCATGGGGGGAGGAACTTTTGAGCACTGGGACACAAACTTAGCAAAGGCCATGTGGCTGGTCAACACAAGATGAGTATATGCCAACCAAGCTGGCCCTGCCCAGTCAAAACTCCCACATGCTGTAGAGGGGGATAAAGTCCCTGTAGTGCCCTTGAAGAATGTATTTGGGAAGGCGATGCGGGTTAACATTGCTTCTGGCAAAGGCAAACCCATCCCCAGTATTGCTTTTGCTCAAGGACCTGGGTGCACCCGGTGGGTGATGCAGGACAGGGAATTTCAATGTGTACCACGGGGGGACTTAATTCTGGGAGAGAACCCGGCTCCCACCTGGGGCTAAATCACCACGATTGCCTAAGACAGAGAACTCGTAGCCTAATATACTGAATCCATTAAACTACTTGAAGAGCAGAATGTTCTTTTGTCTTTAATAAATAGTATCTTTAATTTTATTGTACACGCTTTGCTAGCTGTCAGTGTTGTACTTAGTCATGTCAAAGTTGTGGTATATTATACGTTTGGTTTTTTTTT
>NW_008616914.1:67179-98235 GCF_000691845.1 Merops nubicus | reverse complement strand
TTATATTATTATTTTATAATTTTAAATTCTTTAAGTATGTACATATAAAGAGTTGGATACAGAGCCATAGACAGGGCTTTGTGTCTGGAAAGCTGATCCTGAGGAAAAGGGTGGAAGACAGATGTAAAACTTCAATAGGCTTTTTTTTCTCTGGGATCTTCTTGGATTTATCAGTTTGGATACCTTTGAAAGCTTCATTTAATGTAAAAATATGTAATTTTGACTCTTTTTGACTTTCAATACTGATAATGTGACAGAAGAAATCTTTGCTGCTGTGGTAAATGTTACAATAAGGGGGAAGCTCATCCTAAACCATCAATTTGCAGAGGATGTGTTTCATTTGTTATGAAAACCTAATTGTAAAGTGACTGCTACACACCTTGTTTTGATTTCTGGAGTAGGTGGGGTTTTGTAACATGATTTAGTTATTTTAGTGAAAGAAGGGTTGATTGAAAAAGAAAATTGACCCCTCTTGCCTACTAGAATGCCTGTTCAAATTTTTGTCAAAAAGGTTTACTTAAAAACATTGAAAGTACTAGAAAAAATTGTTTATTGTCACTAATACTGTTTTAAAATAAAACTACCTCACAGAATTTTCAGATAAAATTTTAATTTTTTTCTTCCTTTTTCTGACTATAGAACCAACTTCATACCTTCAATGATGTGTGTAATAATGAGTCATTAGTTTCAGACACAGAAACGTAAGTAGGAACATTATTACAAATACTTTAAGTGTGCTCTATGATTGCAGTTCTGTACTGTTATGGATTGTACACTGTGGGGAGTAGGGATAATCTGAGACATTTATTAGAAATATTCTAACTGGGAGTTTAATAAATAGTTTTAAAAGAGAACTTGAAAAATATTTCTAAATGTTTCTGGATTTTTTACTGTCTTAAAAGAGTGTGTCATGGTAACCTTTAGAAAACTGTATGAAAGAATTAATACCTATAATGGGCTGTTATCTCCATTGTGATGTATAATAAGAACCAGCTAATTTATAATCAAGTAGTATTTTTTTCTGTCTTCTCCTTTGTCCTGATTATTTAGTGAACTAAGACTTTTCTTGCCATCTCTGGCTCCCAGCTGTGTTACTAGTTTTCCACCAAGTCTACAAGGCTATGCTGTTTATTGTTTTTCTTCCAAGTCCTTATTTGTGTAATTCAGGTGTATGTAACAACTTTAAAGGGAACTCCCATAAATCTTCAAGAAGATTGATATGTGAGATTGTATTCCAGTGAGGAAGTGTATTGATTTTTGTAGTAAGTTTATACTTATTGTTAGAACTATCTAGAATTCAGACAAAAGTATGTCTTTTGAGAGTTGAAATAACTGTTATTTTGAAATAGGCAAAATATGTAAAATCTGAGATTTCACTTGTGATATACCCTTTATCTCACAGCTTAAGATAAACTTAGATATATACTCTTTACATTTATCTTGGGGGTTGTATCCATGTGGGTGTTTGTTTCACTACAGACACACTCTCCACTATCTTTTGCTCATGAACAAGAAATCTGTTACAGCAGCAGTTGGCTTTCTTTTTTCTTTGGATACTTTTACTATAGAGAATTTTATTTTAACACCTGCTTATTGAAATCTGGCAGCAGTCAAGACCACAGTACTGTAGATTTCATGTAAATATCAACTTGAATATTTTAAGTGGAATTTATGGTAATAGGTTGGTATTTTAAAAATAAAGAATCAGAATCTAGGACAGTTTGGCTTCCATAAAGCTGTGAAGATATCTTGAGAATATAAAACAAATAACTGCTTGTGATCAGCCTTTTCTTGTCCTTTGTCACCAAATCAATAGGTGAGCATGAGTCCATGCTGTCCATTTATTTCAAAGTAAATTTTGATACATGGGGTCAGAAAAAATTAAATTCTCATAGATTGTGACACAAATGATACGATGGAACCTGAATGTAGTGTCATTAAGCTCATGTGTATTACAAAAAAATCTGCATTATTTTAATAAATGTGATCACACTTTTATTACTTTAATATAATACTAAAATACTATACACTTATAATTATTATTCATACATATCTTGTGCTCTGGGAGATGTGTTGGTTTCTTTTTTCCAAAGCCTCTAGTTCTGTAGTAAACAGAAGTTCTGTTGGTGTAGCAGAAGTAGATAATACAGGAGCATAACATGCTGAGTACGTGAGGTGGCTTGGTTGGCTGGAGTATTTTCAGTACTTTACTGCCAGGTTTTGGTGTATTGTTACACTGCTAAACCTCAGTTTTATCTATTTCTTCTCCTCTTTCCTTCATGTTGAAAATCTGAAACTGAGGTGGTTAGTTTCTCTGAAACCCCTTGTCAACAAAATAGTTGTTAACTAGTAGCAACTGATTAAGGAATGTTAACATCATTCTGCCAGTTCAACCTAATAAAAAGCTGTTTGATTTTCTGTGTCAAATGTAAAAAAGACAAGTTATCAACAGGGGAAAAAGAGAGAAGGGTGCTTAAGATTCCCTGCGGTAGAGCAGATGTACTATATAAGAACATCAGAGTTATTTTAAAGCTGAAGGAAATTGTCAAAATCTCATTTGGGATATTACTTTCTTGGCAAGGATGCCCTGTAAACAGCCTGTCATTTGAAAGGAATGCAGCATGAACACAAGACCTTCTTCTCCACTTTTGTAGTATGTGATTTTTTTTTTTTTTTAATCTGAATTCCAGTCGTGCTGGTGTTTTACCAGAAAAGTTGGGTGCAAGTCAGTATCAAGTGTTGCTGCTTATCTTCAGGTGTCTTTTGAAGTCACTGATTTCTTCTAGCCAAATAATCACAAAAGGCTAGTGCAGAAGAATGGGAAAAATGTCTCACATCTACACTTAGTTCAGAACAGAGCTTCCCTCTCATTAGAGGCTCTGTTCAGAAGAAATTTTTGGATGAGAAGGCACTTAGGGAGTTGGCAGTGATTGAATGAGCAGCAAAAGGAAAGCTTTTCATTCCTATTTTCTCTCCTTAGTGGAGAAAGGAAATCTAAGATTTATCTTGTACCTTTGTAGCCTCTGCAGATTTATCAAAGGAAGATGTTTTGCATTATGTCTGGTCATCCCCATTCTGTGTTTTGACTTTTCCAGATGCATTTGGAACTGTCAACCTTTGGGATTTCTCCTTCTGTATCTTGATAAGGTGGGTTTGTGGGAGGTACCTTTTTTAAAAACAAGAGCTGTCAGTCAGTCCTAGCACTTCCCTTTTGGAAGTATCATCAGGATTTTTTAGCAAATGTTTTACAACAGTAGCTTCCCACCTTTATCTGCACAGTTGCAAATTTTCCCATGGTAGGATGAGCTAAAGCATCTTTTGTCTAGGAGCACAGTGGATTTCACAATCTGCACTTGAAAGCAGCAGAAAGCTAAGGCAGAGAAATCTGTTTCCTAGCTGTAGGTATTTGTATGTCTTCTTAGATTTAGTTTACTTGACTATCTTCTCTAGAGTTGAGGGGTTGTGGTGACAGAGTATGCGTATTGTCTGGATATGTGCACTGTCTCAGTGACTCAACTTCATAATATCCCTCAGAGATATACTTCTAATTTAGCTGTTCCTGGCTCTTAAAATAGAATCCAAATCTTTACAGTCGAAGGTACTGAATAGTGTGAAATCTAATGAACTCAAAATGATGAGACTGAGCAGAAGAGTGTTCAGGTCTTTGAATAGTGCTTTCTAAAACTATCTCACTGATGTTAGTTAGTGAAAAATGATCATGCCTTTCAGGGAGGGAAAGATTTTTTTTTTTTCTCGGTGATATTTGGACCACAAGAGGAAAAAACAGTTTTTTCCTTAATGAGGACCCTGGCAGCTTGTGGAAATAACATGTGTAAAGAGATATTTTGCTTTGCTCCTCACTTGGCAGGTAGCCAAGCATCGGAGTTTTGGGATTTGGGTTGATGTTGAGATGACCTCCTGCCTCATTTAAAAGCTTGATTACCCTCACTTAAAAAGCTTCCTACAGAGTAATTTCAGGTGTCCAAAATTCCCTTCACCTGTGAACAGAAACATCTGGTCTAGTTCTCCATTCTTTTCCCTCCCTTTCCCTATTTATTCAGCTTTCAAACAGCAAGTTTTGTATTCCTTTTCCCTTCACTACTGTTCTCTTAGTTCACGTTAAATCTTGCTTTCTCAGTTTTTATGTAAACCCATCAGCTGAATTTATGGCAACATCATTTCAACACCTCTTCCCCTCTCTCTATTCCACATTCCAGGAATCTTTACAGATTTTGTCTGAAAAAATATAGTAGTAAAGGTTTTGTCTAAGGTCATTAATGTCTCATTTCTAGTGGCGCACACAGCTGTTTAATAAATATTCAAGATCATGTCAGAGTGGTGGTTTTGGAGTGTCAGATAAGACAGTGTGTGCTCACAAACAGAAATTTGTGCATAGGTCTGTGTTGGCTAGGTGCCTGCTATATCCTCTTCGCATTTCTGATCCTAAATAGTTGAGATTAGTGTTTTCCATCCATTGTTATGCTGAAGATGCTATTTCAGTGATTTTCTTAAGAAATGTTAGTTGTCATCCTTTGCAAGCTGCTTGTTATATTTCAGCCTTTTTTTTTTTTTTTTTCACGATTTTAGTTTATATTTTTTAGTGATGTTTCTTACTTGCTATTGTATTTCATCCAGTACTGAGCCAGTGTTTTTGCAGCTGTGTGGTGAATTGTGTTGGGAAATGATGGTTGGATGAAAAAGTTTTTCTTTGGGGGTGTTATTTTGCTGTGGGATTTGTTCCTGGATCTGAATCATCATGTGGCTACCCAGTATTGCACCACAGCCTTAGATTAAAATGTTTCTAGGACTTTAATCCAGTCTTCCTATAGAGAGAAATTCTTTGATCTATCAGGAAAACATGTAAACTGTAGTTTCTTTCCAGATAGTTTTATTTACTATAATAAACAAAATTCAAGCTTTAGTATTCGCCTATTGCAAGTACAGTTCACAGACGTCAGGTTAGATCAGAAACAGGATTGCTTCCACTCTTCCCCACAGTCTCACGGAATGCCTGGGGAAAGTAATGTCAGAAGTGCTTGAATTTCATTTCTTGGAAGTAAAACAGTTATTTTTGACAGGCATGAATTGTCAGTGAATTGAAGTTACAAGTCTAGGGGGAAAGGGATTATGTCTGGAGATCGTGTAGTCCAACACGTTGTGTAGATTTCCAGTGTGAGAAAGACTTAGGGACAATTAAACTAGAGTAGCTGCTGTCTTTACTTTGTCATTGTCTTCCTCCTGCACCCACAGCAGACTTGTAGAGTGTGTCAGGTTCTTTAAATGATTTTTCCTCTTGCTATCCCAATTACTGAATCTGTGAAAAGCAGTTAACGTGTTATTACCAAGGTGAATGTTCTTACTACTAAGGTCTGTGTGACTTAGATACCTAATTTGTAAAACCATTCTTTGTACTACCTTTGTGTTAGAGGGAAAAGCATATCTATACTTTGATAATAATGCATGTTTTTCACTCTCGCTGTTTCCTTTCATATGAAAGAGGACAATTTTTCTATAACCTTTTGAAGATCTTCTTTTAAAAGAAAATCTGAGCATATTTTTACTGAAAATTGGCTTCTCGCTAAGTTGCCCAAATTGTAGTGATACTGTAAAGTAGTAGTCATACAATAGTTTGCAAATTGCTCTATGAAAAAATACTTTTGAATTATGAAAAATGCAGCCTATGTGAAAGAAGTTCTAACATAGCTAGAAATTGAAATGAAACTGCATTGAAAAATATTGAAAATTACACTTTAAATCTTTTAATAAAAAGCTATTCTAGGTTGCCCTGCTGAATTGGGACAGCTCAGAACTTAGTGCTTTTTTATGAACTTGAGTGCATCTGAAATTTCTCAAGGCTATAGGGCTTTTGGTAGTTATTAAAGTAAAAACAGGGTAAGTGACAATACACAAACTTGGTGCACTCTCAGCAAAACTTTCTGGGAGGAGTACTTCTCTCTGGGAAACACAAAGACTGCATTCTGCCTCTCACAAGGATCCTCTTGTTTTTCATCATCCTCAAGAAATCCATATCAAATGAATGTTTACCTTCAGAAATCTGAGATGTCATTTTATCACTGTTGAGCTCACCAGTAGGATAAAGAGTTTTTTACCTCTGAGAATACATCTATTAAAGGCATTCCTCCAAAAGAATAATCCATTATTTCTCAGGAAAAATAAAAATGTTGCAGACTAGAAATAGAGAGCTGCCATACTCAAGTAATAAAATGTGAAGGAATTGGCTCTGTAAGAGGGGTTTTGTTCTTCCCTATGGAGTAGCTAAAATGCAGCATAGAACTCTGGATGCAATGTCTGATGGACATTGTGCCACTAGCAGTAGTTTTTTGATTTGAAGAGACACGGAGCAGTATGTTCTTTCATACTAACCATACCTAGTAAATCTAGCAGTTTTTTTCTGGGGGTTATTCTGAAATCTACAGGTTTAAAAATTCAGACCCAAGAAGAAATTAAGCAGCCCTGAAACAGTGTTACCTCTGTTGACATATGGCTTGGGTGTTAAGGCTTCTACCTCTTATGGAGGGCCATATGCGATGATTTTTTTCACATTTCATAACCAGATGTGCATCCATTCAGGTCTCCTGCATCTAGGAGGTATATGTTGATTCATGTGGCCAGATCTGTCTACCTTTTATATGTGCAAAATGCAAACTGTGAGGCTTTCTGCTTTTCTTCTGGTTGTGCAGCAAGAGCCGTTTTGTCCACAGCAAGGGGAAGCAATGTGAAGAAGCAGTTGGGGGCAAATAGGCTCTGAGTTCAAGGAGCTGTTTTTCAGGCTGCGTTCAGTTTTCAGAGTATGGGTTGGGCACTTTTGATAGAAGATGAAATCTACCAGATATATGACAAAATGGAGAGTATCAGAGCTCTACTCTCTTGAGCTATATGGGCAGTGCCACTGCGGTAACTCACTATGGAGGCAGGTGGGTAAGAGCAGGATTTTTTAGAGCTGTATTTGTTGCTAAAGGAGACTGCTCGCATATATTCAAATGAATAACAGGCTGCTTCAGCTTTAAAAGCTGCAAAATCACAGTTCATGTGTGAACAGGTCTTACTTCAGATACTTGTTAGGCAGAAGTCGAAGTCTGAATGATCCTGTAACGTGCACGCTCCACAGTTAGGTTTGGGGTAAGCATAGTTGGGGGATTGGGGGTGGTGATGGGGTTTTGGTTTTGTTTTGAGATGAGGGTGTGGGAAGTTAAGTAGATCTGGATTTCCTGGAAGAGACCTAGCTTGTCTTTTTTATCCCTGCTTGAGCAGATATGCTGTCAAACTGACTTCACACTATGACAGCAAATTTATTAATAAGCCATAAATGACACTGTTGGTAAACTGTTGTACCTTGTGAGCCAATTATTAGTTTAGCCAATTATTAGGGACACTATCTTTTTTGAACAATACAAGAATATGTGTTTCCCTGTGTCCTGGAATTAGAAAAGGGTAGTATTAGGAATGATGTGTGTTGAGTAATGGGAGCAATGCTGACTTGATCTGTAGGGATCAGGCAATTCAAAACAATTGAAGAACTGGCAGCATGCCCTGGCAAAGTGAATCCCATTTGGAAAGCCTACAAAGGCAATCTCTTTTCACCTAAAGAATCTCATTTTGTTATTGCAGATGATAAAGATTGGCAATCCTGGAATTTATTAGTGACCATAAATGTGTCACAAATAGTGGTAAAAAATGCTTCCTGTAGTCCTCTAAGACAGCTCCTCCCTCCCATCCTCTCCTCCTCGTGAAACAGAGCACTTTTATTCCAGGGCCATTTAAACTGCAGGCTGTGCTTTAAATACTGGGATGTCCTCCGATTGCTTCTGGTGCCAGAATCTGGGTAAACAAACATTTGCTTGAAAGGAAGGAATAGAAAAGAGCTTATGCAGTTTCCAGACAGAGACTCCTTTCTGGAAGTTCAGCTTTGTTTTGGAAAATTCAGTTTCCTTGTCCTGTTCTGTTTGAATGTTTGCTTGTGGATTGGCAGTGGGTAAAGGTGCCTGTTGTTAGGGGTGAAACAAAATGAGAATATAGAAGTGTCTGTAGGCTATGTGTGTTTTAAGTATAATCAGGTAAAACAGCTTTTTAAAGCTAGATGAGGTGCTATTTAGGCAAGTGAATCTAAATATATTTAAGTGGTTTTCTTTAAAAAATAATTTCTATCACTCCTACCTTTATATGCATTTGTGAACTCAATAGTTCTGGAATTTCATTTTAAACTGGGGTTAAACAGCAGAATGTATGAAAATCTTACCTGAGAGGTCTCTGAAAAGTGGTCTACAGGTGGTGTCTTGAGCTCTGCCAATAACACTGGTAGGGTTGTTGGTGGTTACATCTTTACTAATGATTTAGAGGGGTGAGAGGGAAATGTTGATATTTGGGTTTAGTCTTTCAGCTAAAGAAAGAATATGGAAATTGTTTGCTTCCTACCTGAATGAATGCAGGTTGAGTACACTTTGTGTTCCAAAAAGTTTTCATATGCTTGTTACAATCACAGCTACTAATTTGAAAGACATGCTGTGCTAGGGAAGAGCACAGTGTTTATATTACAGGCAGATAGTTTACATATTTATGCTTTTTTTCAACTCTAGGTCAATTGCAAAAGAGCTCGCAGACTGGCTTATCAGCAACAATGTAGTTGAGCACATTTTTGGACCAAATTTACATATTGAGGTTTGTATAACATTGTGATTATTTGTTGTATAAACCTGGAGGAGTAACTTCTTGTTCTAGTAAATCTTTCCTCAATATGTTCTCACTTTGCAGATCATCAAACAGTGCCAAGTGATTCTGAATTTTCTTGCAGCTGAAGGGAGACTTAGTACTCAACATATAGACTGTATCTGGGCTGCAGCACAGGTATATGTAAATCTTTTATAATTGCAGGAGAGATTGAAAAAAAAACCACAGAAAATAACAGTTGATTTTGGTTTATATTCATAAAGCTGAGTTTCTTTTTCTTGTCTGTGTGTCTGTTCTGCTGACCAAGATATTGTTAGGTAACCACCACAATTACTTTTTTTCATTAGATGCAAGAATTCAGGCTGCTTTTATACAAAAAAAATAAATAAATAGCAAAGTCACAGCATTTTCACTAAAAATGGAGATAAAGATGGTGGTGTAGATGTAATATTTTTACTGTTGTGCTACATTGCCTTGCTCCTATGTATTGTGGCTTCCATCTCTGTAACTCCTGGTGGGAACAATCAGGTGAAAATTGTGGCAGTGAATTTTATAGCTGTGCTACAGTGCTGGTGTTAAAAATCTGCAGAAGGCACTGAGATTTTATTCTTTGCTTGGTGAACCTGGAAACTCTGATAGGCTTGTTTCCTTGAAAAAGATGTATTTGTTTGCTGCTTTTAATGGATTGCTGTGATTTTTAGTTTAGGTTGTGGAAAGTTTAATTTAGGGGATGTGAATAGAGTAGACATTTTTATTTCCTGTTGTGGAAACTATTTTTCTGTGGTTTCATTCTATCTTAATTATTAGAAAAACCAAATCAAACAAACCCAAACAAAAATATACAGGAAAAAACCCTCAAGGTTTCAATGTGAAGGTCAGAGAAATTAAATCAATCTCTTTGAACAGGTATAGGGAACATACTTCTATAAAAGTTACATTTAAAGGGTTTTGTTAAATACATATCAGTATTTCTATGTATTTCAATGCAATAGTGCTGTGTTCTGAAACCTCTGTAGTCCATTGTCATTGTAACATGCAGCTGGCATGTTAATAAATGCTCATTATGACACCATTCTTCCTAATAGGTTCCAAGGATTTGCTCTGTCAGAGTAGTTAATAATTACTTCAATTAATTTTTTTTAAGTGATATTTTACCTTCTTGCATGTTTTCGTGTGTGTTAGACCTTTGGTTTTTTATCTTCTATACTATTTTAAGAACTTAATATAATTACCCAAATTTGTTAATTCTTTTACAGTTTACCTGTTAATTCTTTTACAGTTTACATGTTCATTTTGACATCCTGTTATTTTCAAAACATATGTTTGAGAACATAATTATGTTCTGATTACTTCCTGTAAAAAGGTTTAAACCTAGATATTTGATATGCCAGGAAGGCAAAATAAAATAAAATAGTGGTTCATTCTTTATCTTTTTTTAATATCAACATCCTTACAGACCCTTTGAGTGACTATGAAAAGCAGCATTTAACCTAAAAGGACAAACATATGTTTGAGAACATAATTATGTCCTGATTACTTCCTGTAAAAGGTTTAAACCTCTAGTATTGCTTAAAATGCTTGACACCTTTAGACTAATAGAAGGCCATATGGAATGTATTTTCCACTTTTTAAATGAGCTTTTGGACAAAAATTATCCCTGACTTAAAGCAGATATCTCAAGATGTTTAAAGACATCCTTATATAGAACTCATGTAATTTCACTCCAGGTGGAATCATATGAAATGAATGATATGGGTCTGTACCCCATAAACTGCTGACACAGATATTTGATATTCCAGGAAGGCAAAATAAAACAAAGAATGAACCACTATTTTATCTTTTTTTAATATCAACATCCTTACAGACCCTTTGAGTGACTATGAAAAGCAGCATTTAACCTAAAAGGACACTTGTAGGACTGTGGTCTCTTTAATGAGTAGTTAGTTAAATGCATTGTCATATTTTTTGATATCCATTACTGGAAAGACATAAGAATTGTAAGTAATCCTCACACAGTTCATTTCTGGTCTCTCAATCTCATATTAGCCTGTAATGTCTTTATTTCTATTTACCACTGCTAATAAGGTTATCCTTGCAAGTATTCTTTCCTTCAGGATTTAGCATGTACGCTAATTTTGTAGAAGATATGTTTAGGTTAAAATAGAAAATAATCTTCCACTTCTTTTCACCAAATCTCTTAGAACTGGAACTAGGGAGGACATTGTCACATTTCATTTTACTAAACTTTACATGCTTTACTATATGAAAATTAAGTTTAGTCAAAATTGCAAGTCTGATGTAATTTGGAATTATAGGATGTGGTTCCTGAGAATTTGTGCAGACATGTTCTTTAATTGCTGGAGTTTTATCCATCTTTGCTTTATTTTTATTTGTTTTTAAATTTCATTTTGTGGTTCTTGTTATCTTCTCTGTTTGTTTGTACTTTGTAGCTAAAGCATTGCAGTCGTTACATACATGACTTGTTTCCTTCTTTGATCAAAAACTTGGATCCTGTCCCACTTAGACATCTCCTTAACCTAGTCTCAACTCTTCATCCAAGTGCTCACACTGAACAGGTAAAAAACAAGGCAAGCAAAATCCTATGATGAGAGAAGAAACAATGCTAGTATATTAAACAAGCATAATGGATTTGGATTTGTCTTTCTAAAGGAATGCATTTAAAGGTAATATTTGTTAATGCATAGGAGAGGAAACTATCAGAGTAAAGTTGTCATATTTTTTCAAATAGGCCCCTTCTGGCTTTTGGATTATCATCTATTTCAGATATTTTTGAATACTGCATAGATTTCAGCTTCGTGTCTGAAGTTAGTGTTTCACATTACATTATTTTGTGCATTCCTTTTATGTTGATGAGTTCATTTTGGTAAACTATAGTATTGACATATAGAAAGATCAACAATGGATCTTTGCATACCAAACCTACTGCTCCTTAATGGCACCATTCTCTGGTTTTGTTTATAGACCTTGTATTTGGCATCAATGCTTATAAAAGCCCTGTGGAATAATGCACTAGCAGCTAAGGCTCAGCTGTCAAAACAAAGTTCTTTTGCATCTTTGCTGAGTACCAATCTACCCATGGGAAACAAAAAAGGTATGTGGGTTTCTAATAGAGCTGGTAGTTAAATTTTTAATTTTTGTAGTCTTCTTGGTGACTCTGGACAAAAAGGATGTACAGACCTTTTTACTTGAGGTATTTTTTAAAAGCGTCGTGCTGGCAGATTTTTCATGCTGAGGATAAAGATGAAAGCTTTAAAACTGTGTGAGCATATTAGGAGAGCTCTATTTAAGATCAATTCTCTTTGTGTATCTAAAGTACTGTGTATTTTTATTTTTATTTTTTAATTAAGAGGATGGTACACAACTCATCAGTTAACCGTTCTTGTACTGCTGAACATCTGTAACTTACATAGCTACATAAAACCTTACAAAAGCATATCTAATTTTGACCTATATTTTGATATTACATGCTATTTCTCAGGGGTTTGGAGCTTTTCTTTTTACTTGACACCATTTCCCCACAGTCATTACTACAGGTGCTGCCTAGCCATTTCACTATAGTTTCCCTTCCTTTTCCTACTGCTGATTTTTATGAATCATGGACAACTGTATGCTGACAAAAAGATTTTTAGTCACTTATTTTTCCATCCTGCTTTTTTCCCCTCAGAAGAAGAGGAGCTCAGAAGAGCAGCACCTTCACCTTGTAAGTATAGCTTTTAGAAGTTCACCACAACCTGATACATTTGACACTCCAGTGCTACAGCTATTGAATTTGAATAGAAAACCAGTAAAACTTTGAAGTTATGCTCTTCTAAAAAGTCCATTGAAAATTTTATCTCATGTAGAATCTAGGAAATTCTTACAGCTCTTGCTATATACTGACCAGAGGAGACATCAGGATACAAATTTTGTAGTCAAATGCTCAGTGTTCTAAAAGGAATTTTTAGTGTTTAGAAATGTGGATTGACTTATGTCCCTTACTCAAATGTTTGCAGAAAAAATGATGTTGAGTTCAGCATCTGAGGCAGATTTATGACATGCTGTTATGTTCCAATTAATATATATTACAAAGTAACTGGGAAATATGGTTTTGACCTAGGGTCACCAGCAGCAAGCCCTCAAAGTAGTGACAACAGTGACACCCATCAGAGTGGGGGCAGCGATATTGAAATGGAGGAGCAGCTCATTAACAGAACAAAACATGTACAGCAGAGGCTTTCAGATACAGAGGTAGGAGTATAACTCTTAGGCTGTGAATTTTTTTACTGAGTTGCCTAAATAATTTGTTTTTTTCTGCAATAGTTTCAAAGCCTGAACAAGCCTATGACATGTATTCTTACCTGCAGCAGAATAGTGGGTGCCTGGAATCTTATGTTCCATGCAGTTTACATAGCATATATTGTACCTTGCCTATAAGGAAATGCGCTGCAAAAAAACCACCTCAGACAGATCCCTGCATTTAAATTGTATTTTGGAGAGATTTATCTCTTGGTAAGGGATTGCATGACATATTTTTTATGAGTCACTCTGTGTGCAAAGCCTGCACATATACCCTGCAATGAATAAGGTAATGCAAAAATTAAATTATTAAATCCAAATCTTGCTCAGAGCATTTTGTCATTGGCAACCAAATTGAGAAAGAATGGAGACATGTAGATTTGACACATGGGTCATAAATGTAGAACAGTGTTTGAATGATGATGATGTTGATTATATATTTTCAGTGGTGTTTTCTTTTTCCACCAATCTTAAAAAAAAAAAAAAATAAAAAAATTTCAGGAGTCCATGCAAGGAAGCTCTGATGAGACAGCCAACAGTGGTGAGGATGGCAGTAGTGGTCCTGGTAGTAGCAGTGGCCACAGTGATGGATCCAGTAATGAGGCCAACTCCAGTCACGCCAGCCAGTCTGCTGGAAGCCCTGGCAGCGAGGTGCAGTCCGAAGACATTGCAGATATTGAAGCTCTCAAAGAGGAGGACGACGAAGAGGAAGAAGATAGGAGTCATAATCCTCAGAAGAGCAGTAGGAGCACAGATCTACGAAGCAGGAAGCTGGACTCACAAACAGGCATTTGTCTGGGGGATTCACAAGGGGCATCGGAGAGGAGTGGTGCAAACAATGGGGCAGGAAAGGACCATGTTTTTAACGCGGACTCCGTGACGCCGGTGGATAATCGGATTAGAATGTTAGATGCTTGTTCTCACACTGAGGATGCAGAGCATGATATAACAGGGGAGATGAGCACTACTCACATTTCACAAGGGTCTCAGGATTCTTGTATAACTCACACAGGGGACTTCCTTGGGGAAACTATTGGAAATGAATTATTTAACTGTCGGCAGTTCATTGGGCCACAACATCACCACCATCACCACCACCACCACCATCACCATGACGGGTAGGTAGCTTGACATTTCTTCTGATTCCTTCTATAGCACAATTAAAAAATACTCAGTTTGGGCAGAAATTTGAATGGACATTTTGCTACAGTTCAGGATAATTTTGTCTAATGATAGTTATTGCAGATAGTTACACAGTAATCTTACTTTGTTAACATCTGATTAAAGTTCTTTGTGAAGTTTTTGTAGTCAATAAATAAGACAGCATTTAACAAAAGGTTAAAATTGTTTCAGAAAACACTGTATTCATTTAACGTTCAAGAAGACAAAAAAAATCATTGTGATAGTGTGGCCTTCAATTTATTTGCAGTTGTTTTTCAAATTCATATGAAGATCTGCTGTTCAGACAGATGATCCATCCTGACTAGCTATGGGGAGATGTCTACTGACTTGCAATCTCCTACAAACAACTTTCTCTTTGATATTTTCCTTTCTAATAATTTTCTTTTACAGCCATATGGTTGATGATATGCTAAGTGCAGATGATGTCAGCTGCAGTAGTTCCCAAGTCAGTGCAAAATCAGAGAAAAATATGGCTGATTTTGATGGGGAAGAGTCTGGCTGTGAAGAAGAGCTTGTACAGATTAATTCACATGCTGAGCTAACGTCTCATCTTCAGCAGCACCTTCCTAACCTTGCCTCTATCTATCACGAACATCTTAGTCAAGGTAAGTGTGATAAAAAGAAAACAGAAAGACATTGCAATTCTAACTTGGTTTTGTATAATTTTGGCTTAGCCTCCAGTAATTATAATAATAAAATTATTTTAACCATACTTGTGTATTTGCCCAAAGAAACTATGGTGACTACTGAGATTTTACTGTTTCTACAAGAGATTAATTTTTCTATCACATTAGATATATCTGTGTTTACCTTCTTAAAATTCCCCCTCTGCTTGCCCTTCTACTGGAGCTTTTAATGCAAGTTAAACCAAATAAAGGCAGTGAAGAGCCTAGCAAATGCTTTTTTTTTTTCTATTCAGTTATTAAAGTAAAAGGAAAGATGGGAGATATTCTTTTCTCTCCACAATATTATGCGATTTTTCTTCTGGTGGGTGGATCTTATTGTAATTCTGTACATTTGTCATCTTAAATGAATTAACCATAATGGGCTGTACAGAGGATAATTTTGGAAAAATGAGTTAAAATATAACTTGATATCTTAGGGAGCTTGCCTTAAAGGGCATTTTATACTATTTCATCTTACATTGCCAAATCTTCTAGTTTATTTCAGGGTGCAATTTAAGATGCTACTAAAACACTTTGCAAGAATTATATTATCTTCCCATATGCTATTGTGGCAGCTTTTATTTTCTTTTTTGTCCTCCTTTTAAATATAATGGAAGATCTGGTTAGTGAAGGTTTGATGTTTTTCTTCACTGCTCTGACAAACCCAGGTTTGCTATCTTGCAGCAGACAGAAAAGCCAGTACTATTTATATTCTTTTCCAGAAACACAGTCGAGTAAGAAGTGTCTTTTTTCTTTAGGTTTAACATTTCTTGTTATGTGAAACGGAATTATAATTTCAGCCTGACGTTGAACGTGCTGTCAGTCAACATATTGTATCAATCTTTTCTGTAGATACTAAAGAGCTTACTGAAGATCCAAATTATTGTTTGAGCATAAGACCTTTAGTGCAGATTTTTTGACACCCTTAGTTTTGCACGAGCAAATAATTAGTGTGCTGCATGCAATCTAAATTTTCTACTTGACTTTTCTCTTACATGAAAATAGTAGATAAATGAATGGTGCCAGCTGTGGTCATATCAAAGGAAGAGAATATCTCTCAGTGTTTGTGAAGACATGATGAGTTTCTGAAGTCATGCACTTTGATACTCTGTTGTATAGAAAAAAACAGTGTTTGTTATTCCTGTTTTTTAGTTAGATATAGGGGATGATGCAGTATGAGGAGAATTTGTTGAAATGTGCTGCTTTCTTGCTTTCCAACCATGGTAGCTATAAAGATGCTTCCCTTTGGACCACAGTAGTAGAGAAGGACTGAAGAAATATTTTAATTACACTATGAATTGAATCCAATTAAATTAAAAAGCAATTGCACCTGCATCTGCAATTCTTAAGTACTGTTTTTATTGCACGTCGCCGTTTGCCAAAACCAGTGTAAATATTGGCTTAACTGTCCTGCTGGCTCTCGGGTGGTCATAATGTTTTGTATTCTTTTGAGAACTCCTGTGTGGAAAAAGGCTGCAATTACAGTGTTGTTGCATGAGCTTTCAAGCAGGAAAGCATGTTGTTCATGCACTTAAGGAATAATATTCAGATCAGATAGTTCCTTCTATTTACTTAATAACGGTCTTTGTGTTTTGTTCAGGACCAGCAGTTCATAAACATCAATATAATAGTAATGCGGTGACCGACATTAATTTGGATAATGTTTGTAAGAAAGGAAATACTCTTTTGTGGGATCTGGTCCAGGATGAAGATGCAGTAAGTTGAATAGCAGAAAATAATATTTTTTAAAAGAAAATAAATATAATACTATTCAGTGACCTTTCTTTCTACTTGCTGTAGATTCATCTCTCTGAAGGGTTAATAAATGAAGCAGAGAAGCTGCTCTGTTCTTTAGTGTGCTGGTTCACTGACAGACAGATTCGAATGAGATTTATTGAAGGCTGCTTAGAAAATTTAGCAAACAACAGGTAACTTAAATGATCTGTTTTTACATTTATCTCTTTTTGCAACTTATAGGAAATCTAAGTTGATGATAACAGTCCTTTGATTTTACAGGAAGACAAGTTAGAGCAGACAAAAGCCAAAGTATAAGGATAGTTTTCAAGGTGTTATGGATGTACCTGGTGTTCCATTTTTCTGTTCTATCAATGTCCTGAATTTCTTACCTTGTTGCATTTGTCTGTTCTCCCCTCTGCCAGAGGTTACTGCCTTCCTACCATTTGGTGATATGGGCCCCACACCTTAGCCAGTTGAGTGCAAGGTCAGGTGCCGCAGCATAAACATTTTGAACTGAATATTTAGATGATATGGGCAAGTGGCTGAGGAACAGACAAGTTCTTTTCTACCAGGTCTGTTGCAGGGTGTAAGTTCTGTGAAGCAGCAGCTGGAGGGTAGTAGCAGTACCTTCACCTCAGATAACTTGTTCTAATACCAACCAAAGCTGTGAGATTGTGCATTTTGAAGACTAGCAAAAGTGGAATTTATTTTGTTGATAGAATGAATCAAGTGCTGGACATCACCTGAAGTGTTATGTTATTACCTTTTTGCTAAGAACTGTGAGATGAGTTACAAGTATACTTGTTATTTATACTTGATATTAATTAATAAAGATACTCATCACTGACATGGAAGTATGGTTACATGCAGTTTATGCACTTTTTGAGTCTTCCTAGATAATTGTCCTACAATACACACCTACTTGTATCTATAATGATTTGAGATAGATTTATTTCTGTTATGTCATCTGTTTCTAGAAAACCCATACTAATTTTGCTGAATTTTCAAAAGATAAGTTTTAAGAAACAAAAATAAAAATTTAACTTCCAACATTTAAAAAATTTGTAATAAGCAAAATATATACTGTTTTATTTTGATACTTATCCGAGAGTTGTGTGTCTGAGGTATTACATGTAAAGAATTTGAAGGCTGTGTAGGTCAGATTCAGAAAAGTAATTGGCTGACATGATGGTAAACTTAACACAGATAATTCCAGCGTTTTCACTTAGCCTTTTTGCCAGCTGTACCTGAGCTTCTCAAAGTAATTTTAAAATTGACTATTTTAATTTTTTAAGCATCACACACGGTCGTTAATTTTTTCTTTCTCCTTTAGATCAGTAGTAGTTTCACTTCGTCTTCTTCCAAAGCTGTTTGGTACGTTTCAACAATTTGGGAGCAGCTATGATACACATTGGATAACAATGTAAGTAGCCCCGTGTCCCCAGCAGACTAAACCAGCAGAAGTGATGACATTCAGATGACTGCTGCAAGACTTGCTCTGTAGGCCTTGCCCAGATTTGTAATGAGTTATAGTTACCACCTGCCTGTTACCTGGCCTAGGTGTATGAGCTGATCTAATCACTCAGGCCTAGATTTCTTCATAATGCACACTGCTGTCCTAACCCATACGAAGACTTATTTATATTTTTTTAATCCCCTCCCTTTAAATACCAAAGGACTTGCAGACAGTACTAGGTGCCAAGTAACAGCATATTGTAAAAGGTAGAAGTTTGATTGTACATCATTCTTCTCTGTTTGCATATCAGGGTTTCTCAGTAATAAAAAATTCAGTTTATAAGTAAACCTTTGAAATGTGAGGACACGTTGTATAGCATTCCTTAACAGAGACCAGACTACTGAAACTTCTGGGAAAGATTACAGTGATTATCAGCAATTTTTCTTGTCTTTTTGACATGAGATTTAAGCATATGCCCTGTTCTGACTTTTGACTTAGATGTTTTCTGAATTAAGGCCTTTAGGAATAGTTTTTTCATGGTCTCAAAAGGAAGTGTTCTATCAGTCCTGTGCCTGAAAACAGCAACAATGAA
Organism: Merops nubicus; assembly: GCF_000691845.1. Lineage (NCBI taxonomy): Eukaryota > Metazoa > Chordata > Aves > Coraciiformes > Meropidae > Merops > Merops nubicus. Next base: position 79,622 of record NW_008616914.1, on the reverse strand, counting down.
AAATAGAGTACTGTACTGGAAAATCCTCCTGAATTCATGCTAGATGGAAAATTGAGTGATTACTTTGGGTTTATGTGTTTGCAATTTTTCTGTAATAGCTTTCTAATTTTTGTAGCTTTTCTGGTCTTTTTAAGCAAACCATAATATTTCGTGCCCTTTACATTGCCACAGGTGGGCAGAAAAGGAACTTAATATGATGAAACTTTTCTTTGACAATTTGGTACACTACATTCAGGCAGTCAGGGAAGGACGACACAAACATGCATTGTAAGTACAAAGCTGTCTTTGGGTGTTGGATCTTTTATGGTTTTAAATGGTTTAAATAGCTGTTAATGGTTTAAATGGTTTATGGTTTAAATACTTTCTATAGTTACTTTCTACATTACATGATTAGAGAGACAAAGGTCTGTAAACCAAATAACATTATAAGTAACTTCCTTTTCCTTAAAAGATAACTGCAGAACAACTCTCCTGCCATTTTTGGTTAGACATGATGTTGAATATTTGTTTACAAATAAAACATGAAGATTTTACGTATTCAAATCAGTTTGAAGTGATTTCATATCATAAAACTACTCAAATATTCCAGTTTAAAAATCTGTTATCAATAGCCTTTGCAGTGGTGCTTTTGTGGTTAACACATTCATTTACACCTTCCAATCTCTGTGATTAGAATTAGGTGTATACACACCAGCAAAAGAATTTCTAGCTCCCAATCTTGGAAGAATAGGCTATTCATATTTTGACAGATGTCAAAGTCAATATGTAAATAAGAGTATCTATATCCACAAATGGGAAGTGTTGCTATTTGAGTCAGTTTTTTACTTCAGCATATACCTTTATATTGGACATTGCTCTAGTGAGTTCAAAAGCTGTGTAAAAGTTGGATGAATTGCTTTACATTAAGGCAAAATGATACATTGTTCTGCTTCCTTGACCTTTGAGCTTCTATCTTAGAAATAGAGTTAATATTTTTATATAAGTTATGAAAGCATTTTTATAGAGTATGTATCAGCTGAGATAGGAAATGAATAGAAGAAATATCAATATTTTACAAGTTAAGGGAAAAATTAGGGTCAGACATTAAGTGTGTCATTGCACTTGCTTAGTGTGGTCTGATCTAGAAGTTCAGAAAGAAACTTCAAAGAAAAAATTATTTATGCTTTTAAGGAGGACATGTATTGGGGGGGGGAAAGCTATAACAATAAAAAATCAAATAAACTTCTGTTTAAAAATTATTTATGCTTTTAAGAAGGACATGTATGATTGGGGGGGGAAAAGCTATAACAATAAAAAAATCAAGTAAACTTCCTTTTTTATACAAATTTAAATTTTAGATACAGCCACAGTGCAGAAGTTCAGGTTCGTCTCCAATTCCTGACATGTGTGTTTTCAACTCTAGGATCACCAGATCATTTCAGTAAGTATTTGAGGTACCATATCAGAGCAACACCTCAGAGTAAGGCTCACATAGTTCTTAATAGTCAATGTTATTTTAATAAATATACATTTAAACAGCTACAGTTTAAAATAATCTCTGATACTTTTTCTAAAGAAGGAAGATTTTTTTTGACAAAAGCACAGAACCAACTTTGCAGTTCAGTTTCGATTGCAGTTCTGCAAGAACAAATTTTTATGTTCCCTGTGCTTTAGTTTTTCTAAACATTAGGATTGTTGTAATTACTGAAATGAAGATAATATAATCTCTGTTTGTGGGTTTTGCTTTAAGTCCATAATGTTTCCAGAGATCTTTTACTGGAGTGCACTGTAAGTTGTCATACCAAAAAGGAGTAATTCTTTGTATTTTAATACTGTCAGAAATTGGTTTATGCTCCCTGTAGGGTCTTTTGCAAAAGTGGTATTCCCTGTGAGCGTTGATCCATGCAGATGCTGAAGCCTTTTCACTCTAAGTGTTAAAGGAGAAATCTTTTCATGTGGCTGATGGAATTTGAACATAATTTTCTGTGGTTTTTAGTAACCCTTGGTGGCTTTCCCTTCCATAAATTATTCTGGCCACTCTCTTCTTAAGCCCTTGTAAACTAACAGGCTTCAGTGTTGTTCCAGCATCAGCCCTGTATGGACTTTTAATTGATTGTATTGAGGTCATTTATTAAAACAACTGAAGGGAGGAGTCATTTGGGTAGTCCTGTTAGGTAGTCATAGTTGGCATACGATGCATGGCTTGTGCCTCTGATCATTAGAGTACAGGAAGGAATGAAAATGCCTCTAGACAAGAGGAAAAAATGTGTAATGCCAAATTTGTTACTGTTGATAGAATAGCCCCAGTTCTTTCTGAAGGTGTTTGTTGGGATTACAAACGTTTGTATGCCAATTGAGAAAATAAACTTCCAGTTTTCTTGAAAGTAGTAAAAATGAAATAGCTACAGCTACACTATTTTCAGCCACAATCTCAATATCCACCTCAAAGCCAGGCTCTAGGTTGTCCCCAGTCGTTACTTAGGAACTGAGAAACAACCTGTCATTTTGTACAAGATCTCAGGTCAGCCCACATTTAGTAACACTGTTGGCACTAATGACCAAAAACTGTAGCTGATGGACAGCTCTGAAAGGGGAAACCTATATGATTTCTAGTTAGTAGGTGAGGCATTTCTCTTGTGTTCCTGCCCATGGCCTGACAAGAACTATATTGATTTTTCTTTATGTATCCTTGGGTTTTGTAGAATGTTGTTACATATTTGATGTTAAAAATACTTTTTCCTAATTTTAGGGTTGAGTTTAGAACAAGTGGACATACTGTGGCACTGCTTAGTAGAAGATTCTGAATGCTACGATGATGCACTACACTGGTTCTTAAATCAAGTGCGAAGTAAAGATCAACATGCTATGGGTATGGAGACTTACAAGCATCTTTTTTTGGAAAAGGTATGTAGAGAGTTAATTGCAACCTTATAAGTAAAGGTGTTTCTTTTCCTGTCAGCACTATAGAACATACTTTAAATTGTTTCTATGAAAAATATGTCTTCAGTAGTCTGGGAAGGCCCCAGTTGTCATTCAGTAATTTTCCTCTGCTTGAAGGGAAGAGAGGAACGAATTGACATGAATTCTTTCTACATGAGTGTTTCTTTGCAAGTAGCCTGTGAGTTATCTTTGAAGTTTTGTAGCACTTCAATTTGAAAAAAAAAAAATCCACCCAAAGCTGTACTTCCTTTATGATATATAGCTTACCTGACTAATTGAAGTGCTGGGGTTTAAACCCCCAGCTCTGAATGAGGGTTGGCGTATGGATGATGGCCAAAACCAGGCAAGAAAAACTGTCCTGATTAGTTTTCACCCAGAGTCGGGCCAGCCTTGGGTGGGAACTGATGAGATCACCACCAGGGGCTCCCACCTTCCACATTAACTTGGAGGTGGGGCAAGAAACCACCTCTATAAGAATGGAGCCTGCTTGCAGTGGGGTTGGAAAGGTTTGCCTGTGCAGTGGATGTACTGTGTGGGGATTCTGGTCATTTGAAGGGCTCCCTGACTCTTCATAGCAAGTGGAGATCCCAGGATGTCAGGGCCAGAGCATGAAGCTGTCTCTGAGTCCCCACAATATAACTGGGCTCATGACCTGGCTGCTTCCATTTCCCATGGCTTGACCCCTCAGCCAGCTCGCTCCCTTCACGTCCGCTGTGGTGGGTGAGGGCATTGGCTTGTTCCTCCCTCTTCTTTGGGATGTGATGTGGGAGTGCAGGGAGGACTTTGGCTGCTGCTCTGCCTGTTCATGATAATATCATTCTATTTTAGGCAAGTGGTCAGCAGAAGACTAAAAAAACTGTTTTTCTTCTTTTTTGGAGGAGTGTGTAAATCTCATCAATACATCCACTGAAAACATGAACATGCAGCAGTAGAGCCATTTGCAAGGGGTCCCACCTATTTCAGCACCTGCCATTACAAAATGGAGAGGTTGTGCAGTCTAGTTCTTTTTCAGGGTTACACATTTTTTTGTCTAGTTTTTGAACAGGCACATCCTGCTGTTGGTAAGTGAAGCAGCTTGTCACAGTTTAGGGTCTGGGGGCAGCCCTGCCTGTGACAGATGCTTTCTGTTGACCCCTCTCCCCCAGAGAAAGGGAATAAGGAAGAGAGACTTATCTATTAGAAAAGTAAAACAGCTTTATTGAAAATAATAATAATAATGCTCTAATAATAAAATGGAATATATACAAGTCTATACAAACCCAGTATCAGACCCAACTCCCTTCCCTGATGGGAATATGTCACTGTCACCCCTGATGCTGGGGAGCAGGACCTGGGGAAAAGTCCCAGACTGGACTGGGCAGCAGACAGCAATTGGGTACAGGAGCTGGATTCTGGAGCTCCATTCAGGAACACACGCTTGGGATCAAAGGCAGAATGGATGAAGTTCTCCTCAGATGCTGGCCATTGAAGAGAAAGCAAAAGAGAAGGCAGGGGCTTGACCCTCATGATTCCTCAGCTTTCTTCTGAATATGACAGATATGGGATGGAATACCCCACTGGTCAGTTTAGGTTCACTTGTCCTATCTGCTGCTCCCCACAGATGTGGCCTTTACTTTCTGCTCCCCTCTCTGTGTGCTACAGAGGATTTAGCAGTGACCTTGGTCAGGACACCCATCCTTGGTGGTAACTGTAAACATGGAGTGTTATCAGTGCTAGAAACAGATGCTGTTTGTGAAGATCTGCTGCTAACTTCAGGAAGTACAGTGAGTTAGAAGAGCTTTAGCTGGAAATTAAAACCACTGAACAGAATTAGTTCCGTTCTACCCCAAACCAGGTAGTGTTAGAAGAATAATAATTTTGCTAACTCTGCACTGTCTAAATCAGCAGTGAAGAGGTTTGCTTAAGCCAGTTACAGTTGATTTTTGTTTTTTTGTAGTGTATATAAAATACAGAGTGATCTTTTGTGAGAATAAATTTTAACTGACCTACTACATTTGACTATTATTGGTAGTAACAATGATATTTTTCTGTGCTAATGAATTAAATACCCTGTAATTGCTGTCTGTTCCATCACTGAATTTTTTTCCATACTGAAGTGCATTAATTTTATTTAGATGCCACAACTGAAACCTGAAACTATTAGTATGACTGGCCTAAACCTCTTCCAGCATTTGTGTAATTTGGCTCGACTGGCTACGAGTGCATATGATGGGGGCTCAAACTCTGAGGTAAGCTTAGCTTCTGTGCTCATGTTTTTCTTCTTTCTGAGGGAAGGAAAAGTTAAATTCTTTATCTTCAGTGGCATATCTCTTGTTGGCTTGAGTATTGCTTACTAGTTTGAGATAGTCTCAGCCCATAGTGGTGGAGTCTGTAGATTTCTGCCTTGAAGAGAGCCTTGGGAGCTTGGGACTCAAAAGTTCCAAATGTGGTACAATGAAATGGAAGTAAAAGAGGCCAATTCTCAAGACCTTCCCTCATGACTTTGAGCATGTGTGGCCTTTGTCTTCAGAAGTAGAGGCAGGAAACCACAAAGCAAGTGTTGCCTGTTGCTTGTGTATCTTTGTGCAGTTTCATCATATTCATAGCATAAATGAACTCTATTGTTTTTAAACAATGGGTTTGTAATGGTTACTTTTATAAATAAGATTCAGGTGACATTCTGTTAGGCATACTTAATTCTGACTAGAAATCTTTTGTGTAATATGTCTCAGTTTACTTATGATGTGCCTTAGAAATTCTTCTTCTGTAATTTTTTTTACACAGTGAAACTCTGAGAAATAAAATGATAAATGGGATTTTTTCTGTGAATTAATTTGAGGCAATTTTGTATTAACATTTCTATTCTTGCAATAAATACTGATAATAGCTGTAGTTTTAAGGCCTCATTAAAAAGCAACTCCTGTTTGTCAGAAATGAAAATTCACTCTCTTGAATTTTAACCAGTTTTCCTCTTGCTCCAAAGTATGAAGATATTTCTGTGAAAGTTAGGACTTTGTAGTAAGTGATGCGTGCAGTGGTGAAAGCCCAAGCAGAGGAAAAAGGGAAGTATTTTTAGTAGTTGCATCAAGAGGAGAATAGAATTTTTTCAGGTCAGAAAAGCATCACTCCTAGTAAAATGATGAGGCAATGGTTTGTTTCTCTGTGTGTTTTTGTTTTGTCAAAACAGTTGTGTGGCATGGACCAGTTCTGGGGTATTGCTTTAAGAGCACAGTCTGGTGACGTCAGTCGAGCAGCTATCCAGTATATCAACTCTTACTATATCAATGGTATGAGATGTCATTTTTGTGTTCTGTTTAACATGTAAAGAATATCAAGTGTTACCCTCTTTCAGTTCTTAGTGCTAAAATGCATAGCCTCAAAGTTGTGCTGATATGATTTACTTTAACTAATGTTACAGGTAAAACTGGTCTTGAAAAAGAACAGGAGTTTATTAGCAAGTGTATGGAGAGTCTGATGATAGCTTCTAGTAACCTTGAGCAAGACTCTCATTCAAGCCTGACTATTATTGAAAGAGGACTCTTAATGCTGAAGACACACCTGGAGGCTTTTAGGAGAAGGTAAATAGCTCCACTGATACATTTGTATGCAGAACTTACTTCCATTCATCTTATAATGATGAATCAATTATGAGTTATTACTAAAGGAATAGTTTCCTTGGTTTTGTTGTGTAAAGTAAGGACAGTAGTGGATAATTTTGAAAGGAAATGTATCAGTTACAAGTGTTGGTCCTTGCCTAAAGTTGTATGGATGTGGCTCATGTTTCCACATCCCTCACCAGAGGAACTTTTTCAAAGTTATTTTATTTGTTTGAAAAATAGTGAGAATATCAGTAACTTCCTCTTATTTTGAAAAAACAGTGAATAAAGGTGTAAGCTTTGTCTTTTCCTCTCATTGTTTAGTGGTCATTTGTGTTCAATAAGTTTTGCCAAAAATACTTTTTCAACGTTTTTACCTGCTTCTTAAGGTTTGCATATCATCTGAGGCAGTGGCAGATTGAAGGCACTGGTATCAGCAGTCACTTGAAAGCCTTGAGTGACAAACAGTCACTGCCACTGAGAATCGTGTGTCAGCCAGCTGGGCTTCCTGACAAGGTAGGTTAAAAGTCCTTCTACAACAACGTCCTCCACTGTGAAATTCCAGTAAATCCACTGCACCCTGTGGAAACCAAACTCCATGTTGTATTTCAGATGACTATAGAAATGTATCCTAGTGATCAGGTGGCTGATCTACGGGCAGAAGTCACCCACTGGTATGAAAATTTACAGAAGGAGCAGATAAACCAACAAGCACAGCTTCAGGAGTTTGGGCAAAGCAGCCGCAAAGGGGATTTCCCTGGTAAGCTGTAGTACTTGTCACTGTGTTCTTCACCCTTATGAGGGTTCATGGGTTTAGAGCATAGAAGATCATGGGGTATTTCTTCCCCAGATAACCTAAATAAGCAAGCATTAGGATTTGATTTCTTCTAGCTGTAGTTATAGTTGGCATCACCCTTGCTTTTAATTAACAGTGTTGTTTCTTGAGCATTGCCATTTATTTGAAATAGCAAAGGTGCTCTACATCTGCCAGAGGTCCTTAGATCTAGCCAGTAGACTTTTCCCCACTTCATTTTCCTTTGTGTTGTTTTTTTTATTAGTTCTGTTGTTTTCTGTAATGTGGAGATGCTGTTCCATAGAACCTTATTCTGTGTTTTGTGAAATTTATACATCTCTGGCTCTGCCATTGATTCAGAATTTGAAATCAGGATTCATATTCATAATTTATACCCTACATAGGTGTATTCCAGTCAGGCATCAGATTTTCCTTACTCCTGCAGCTGCTTTATAATTGATGAAAATCCTGTGGCAAAAAAAATGATCATCCTGTTTTGATGCTCTTAGTTTGAAATGTCAACTTGCTCCTGAGATGGTCATGGCTTTCTTAAAGTGCAGTGAATATACCTCTTGTTACTCCCTTTCTTTACATGTTTTTGAGTGAATGAAAATTACTGCTTTATCATTTAGGAGGAGAACATTTTCTACATCCCACTGCTGCTATATATTATAGCATTCTGATTGGTTATTGCTGTTCAAAGTGTTACTGTTTTCTGAGTTGCCTTCTCCTCAGTCTTTTGTTTTCTTTCTTTCTCATGATGAGCAAGAGTTAGCATGTGATGCATACTATCTGAACAAATTCTGTCCATGAGCATCTTTTTCCAGCATCACTGACCATTAGCGAATGTGTAAACATGAATCTGACCTTTTTTTCATAGTTTAACAACTTTAAAAAAAACTTTTAATGAGACACTGTCAGTAAACCAGGTGGAATTTTCGACATCTGAATTACCTTCTTTGTAAAGTCCTTTTCCAGCCACTTGTCAGAAGCTGTGTTGGTAAAGACACTATCTTGTTTTCCACCAAATACAGCCACATAACAGAAATTTTTATTATTATTTCAGCTGAGATTTTAGAAACACATGATTCAGAAAATTCAGAGTTGCAGTCCTGCAGCAGCTGCACTTCAGTCATGTTACATATGTACAAGGTCTTTTGTTTTCTAGAATGCTTGAGCTGATGTCCATAATTTTGTACACTTGTGCATGTTGTTTTTTCTGTGTTTATTACACTAACTATTAACATGCCATAACTCTGGGAAACCAGAGGACCCTACAATTTCTTTCTGTTGATTCATAAACCCAGTGTCCTTTGCTAGGTTTAAAACCTGCATTAATGACTAAGTGCTTTGTCTTGTGACTGATGTCTGTGTTGTCTGGTAGATACAGGAAATCCTGTAAGAGGCTAATTCTCTTGCTAACCAAACTCCTGAAGAATTGCCTCTGCATTGTTCTCTGCATGCCACTGTGCACTGGGAATCATCTAGTCACATGATTTTTACTTCTCAACTGCCAAGTTTGAGAAGAGAGACTTGAAACTGAGACTTGTGGTTAAAACCTGCAGTTTTACTCATGCATACCCTATTTTGGGGACAGTTTTGTAGAGATAAAACAAAAGACTTTCTAATAATGCTTTGCATACCCTATTTTGGGGACAGTTTTGTAAAGATAAAACAAAAGACTTTCTAATAACACTTTGGTCACAAAGATCTCTGTGAATTATGGTTAAATGTATTGACTGTTTACACTTCAGAACTCAGGTCATTCTGCATCACAGGAGACAGGCATTGTAAGGTACATATTGCACACCTGTTAGAGTGACCTTTTACCAAGTCCAGTTTGATGTACTTGTATTGGTTAATCTACAATGAAAAAAACAATTCCTGGTTAGGAATTGTCATGGTTTAGGGTCAGGGCTGCCCCCTGAGCTGTAACAGACTCTCTGTTAACCCCTCCCTCCCCCAAAGGGGAATCATAGAATCACTGTGGTTAGAAAGGACCTTTAGGATCATCTAGTCCAAAGTTCATCCCAACATCTCTCTAACCACTAGACCATAGCCTCACGTGCTACATCTGCTCATGCTTTGAACACCTCCAGAAGAGAAGGGAAGAAGGGAGAGAGACTGATTAGAAAAGTAAAACAGTTTTAATGAAAATAATAAAATGGAATATATACAATATATATAACTCTAAACATGGAGTGTTATCACTGCTAGAAGCAGACACTGTCTGTGAAAATATGCTGTTAGCTTCAGACAGTGCAGGCAGTTAGAAGAGCTCTAGCTGAAAAGTAAAATCACTGAACAGAATTAGTTCTGTTCTACCCCAGACCAGGACAGGAACCTACAATGGTGATTATTTCATCAGCTGAGGTAGAAATGTGATCAGAGTTCGTCAAATTCCAGTTAAAGGCTTGTGATGTCAGAATACAAGTTTTTTCTTTTGCCTTATCCTTGTAGAGCAAAAAGGAAATTTAGTTTGAGAAGGTGAAAACACTGAAAATTTATGTTAAACAGAAGTGAAGTAACTATTATTGGTGAAAATGAAGCTGCAGGTTTTGGGAGGGACTAAAAGAACCTTACAATAACTATTAGTTACAGATCTATTTCTGATTGTTTTACTGTAGTGCTTCTGTCAAGGGAATATCCAAGAATGCCCACTAGCCAAAACTTGGGAATGTATCTGGAAGTAGTAGATGCATTCACATTAGTTAAATGTTCCTTTCAGCTCCCTTTCACTACAATAAACTTGTAGGGTTTTTTTTAATAATTTACCACATCATTCTTCTCAGGTCCAAACATCTCCTGTAACATCTTTTGCTCATTCAAAATCTCCATTGCTCGAGAAATGTGAGATGTCATTTGCTTCTCACTCAGGTTGTTTGCTGTATTCTTTCTTCTCAGATCTGTTCCTACTTTGCAGTAGATGGTAGATCACTGCATTATTTTTGTGGATGATGTGTTTGCCTGCCTTTATATGTTTGAAATTATTTTGCCTGGCTGCATTGATAGCTTTCAAAGCAGCCACTGATGGGAAGAGTGGTAGATATGTAGGATTATTCCACACAAAATCTTCATGGTTTTATGGCTAACTGACAGATGTCTTTGAAGGGCTGCTGTCTATCCAGATTTTCCCAAGAACACCACAGAAATTTTCTTTGGGCAAGATTTGAGGATCATGTATATTTGCCTGATACACCTCCATTTATCTGGCTGCCCGATGAGAACTACTGTGTGTACATCTCACTGGCTTGTTCTAGTTTGGGAACATCAGCAGTTAGGTGTGGATCTCAGCTGGTTTTGGGAAGCATCACCTGGACTTGTAGTGTGCACCCATCAGCACAGACCGTGTGGCTGCAGATGGTGGGCTTTGAGGAGTGAGCAGAAGCAGCAGATAACTTGGCATGCACAGCACCACGCGTGTCTTTCTGACAGGGAGAGAAGGAAGTTGGGTTCACTGTGTATCCACAGGCTTTTTTTGTTCATTTCTTTTAACCCATTTCTTTGACTTCTGTGTTCCTATAGCCAGGTAGTAGACAGTTTTGAAGCATGTTCAGGTTACAGAACTTTGAGTAGTTCTCAACATTACTGTGAGAGGTTAAAAACCACAGACTTTTCTGAAGAAACCTCATTGAAATCCCATTGTTGATGTGTAGAAGCAGTGTAAAGTTGCTCTTCACTGGTGTGGAGGACCAGGGTCTAATGTTGAGAAAAGCACTGGAAAGCATAGCAACTTCAATCCATGACAAAAATCTGTGCACCAGAATTGGTGCTTAGAACTGCATGAGTACTCAGAGGTGTAAAGTCACTGTGCATTGTATTTCTTGATTACTGCTTGATTATCTATGCCAAATGAAATTCTTAATCTTTTAATTGTTCAGATTTCTAGTTCAGTGTTGAGAGTTCTTTGAAGGATGTTCTCAGGTTTTTCCTTTCTGAAATATATGCATCTTCAGTTCCAAATTGTAGTTCAGTAAAATTAATCATTACTTCTTTGCTTTTGCTGACTTTATCACAGGTGTGTGTTACAAAGGGATTTTGTTGATGATCACAGTCATTTTCCATTATCCTTCTCTGGTATAGCGTAATTTACTACCAAATATGGAAAGCACATTTCAATCTCTGTTGTGAACACTTTTCACTACAAGATTGGGTGAACTGTTATTGAAAAAGTTATTTCTGACTAACATGCAGGTAAATTTATTTCAATGTAATAACCAGTTTTCGTAAGGAAATTGCTTTAAGTTTTTGCCTCATTTAAATTGCTACCAAAGAGAATACTATTAAAAATAAGTTGTAGCACTTTAATTAGAAAATGAAAATACGATTCCAGAAATTTACTGAAATATATTTTTTTCCTAGGTGGCCTCATGGGACCTGTGAGAATGATTTCATCTGGGCATGAACTGACAACTGATTATGATGAAAAAACACTTCATGAATTGGGTTTTAAGGATATGCAGGTATTGCCAGTCACTGGAAAAGCTTGGCTGATACGTTGCTTTTGTCTTGTGCAGCTGATATATGTAGTGTGGTGGAAGGTGTACTTTTCTTTAGGAACATCCTGTAGTTGTCTGGGATCAGTTGTTTCACGCTATTCAATGCACACATCCTATAAGCTCAAATTAGTGCTGTTGGTCTTCGCTGCTGTCAGGCTTAAAATAGTTAATTCTTTTAGAAATGTAATTCACTTTAGATTAGCATATGTGAAAACTCAGAAATAAAAGAAAAATTTCATTTTTGTTCACTCATTAAGGAAAATGAGGGACCAGTGAAAACAGAATCAAATACCCATATTTTGTCTGAAATTTGTGCTGTGGTTGTACCAGTACAACAAATGTCTGCTCTCCCAGCCTCACTGCTGTGCCCTTGTTTCTGGTCCTTTGAGCCAATTTATCTCATTTTTCCTCTGGGAATGGTTTTGTGCCATGTTGTCTGACATGACTGAGAAGGCAGATCAGTCCTAGAGTCTCCCTATCCTGAACAGCAAAATAAGAACAGAGAGACAATGGAACCTGACTGCTGTAACAGCAGCAAACAGTGTATGCAACCACACCATAAATGCCTTAAGGAAAAGCAAACCCAAGATTTTATGATGCTCAAAGTGCTGCTCAGTGAAGATTTGACAACAAAGATATTGATGTGTCTTTAAGTTC
>NW_008616914.1:59162-67148 GCF_000691845.1 Merops nubicus | reverse complement strand
CCTGCTGAAAACCTTCTGTGGTTTATCATAGCATTTTTACAGTTGTCTCTCTCCTCCTTGTTGTTTTTCTCTATTTCTAGATGGTGTTTGTATCCCTGGGTGCACCAAGGAGAGAAAGGAAAGGTGAAGGTGTTCAGCTTCCAGCATCCTGTCTACCTCCTCCTCAGAAGGACAACATTCCCATGCTTCTCCTCCTGCAAGAACCTCATCTCACCACCCTTTTTGATTTGTTAGAGATGCTTGCTTCTTTTAAGCCTCCTTCTGGAGAAGTGGCTATGGAAGACAGTGAGGTAATTTTATTAGAATAATTACATTTAAGTCTTACTTAATTTGATCTATTTTTCCTATCTAGCCTACTTCTTGAGTACTCTGTCCAATTGCTGCATAAGTTTCTTGTCTATATAGTCATATTTCACATATGATCTAATTATGAATTTTCTGATCTTCTTAACAATGTTTTACTGATATATTTTACTTGTTCTAAATATTTTAGAAGCTATAAAAAATAGCAATTCTTAAGAACACTGATAATTTAAATAGAAGTGGTGACTATGGGAATTGGTTTGAAGATCGTTTGTGGAGGTTTTATTGCAAATCCTCATGTTTTATGTCTTATATACCATTATTAGCTTGTGGGAAATAAAGTAACTATTAGTATATTCAAACCAGTAGTTTAATTTTATTTACACTCAAATATGTGATAAACTGTAAAGATAATGTAACAGTTTCTTGCAGGCTCAGTGAGACTTCAACTATCATTTTCTATTTATGGACTTACATTAGATAGGAAATGGCTTCTTAATTAAAAGTAAATATGTTTTTGGACTTTGAAATCTTGTTTTCCCAAAGAAGTTCACAATAAGAATGGTTGTTCTGTGCTTTGTCAGAGTGCAAGGTGTGAAGAGCTCCATCTCCATGCAGAAAACTTATCCAGACGTGTCTGGGAACTGTTAATGCTTCTGCCAACGTGCCCCAATATGTTGCAGGCATTCCAGAATATTTCAGATGAGCAGGTGAGCAACGAATGCTTTTTTTACGTGTTTATCTTTATTATACAGGGATGTTTTAGTGTCTAGTGTTCTAGCTGAATTTTCCCCAAAGAGGAATGTTAAATACTAAGTATGTAAACTTCTGGGACACAAGTAAACCTAATAAATAAACCTGGTAATTTTAACATAACTAAACGGAGATGTCAGCTTAGTTCCTGAAGTTTATTTGTCATGATTTCTTTAAAAAAAAATAATAAATGAATAGTCAATACTGATGGTCACAGTCTTTTGGCTTGAATTAAAACAGATGTTTCTTAATCTGCAGCCCTGCTTTAACATGATGAATGTTGTGATAGTAATCCTTTTGTACTCTCTTCTGTGAGCTCAAAACATGGGTGCTTACCAAACTGTTATCTTGCTCTGTAGATGAAAATTTTGCCTGCTAAAGTTGAAATTACATATTAACAGTTTTTATATGTGGTTCTTTATGCATATACACATCTCAAAACATGGGTGCTTACCAAACTGTTCTCTTGCTCTGTAGATAAAAATTTTGCCTGTTAAAGTTGTTGAAATTACATGTTAACAGTTTTTATGTGGTTCTTTATACATATACACATGAAAATTTTGATGGAGTTTATAATTTTGAGTGTAACATTTGGCTTCCTCTATTTCAAAATTGTCTGTACTTTAGCCATATAGTAATGAAATTTTAAGCCAAGTAATTGGTGTGATTTTAAAAGTTCTCTCTTTGCAGTTTTTTTGATAGATCAGCATTACATATAAATGTCTTCATTATTTTTTTGCCTTTTTCTCTTTTCAGGGTAATGATGGCTTTAGCTGGAAGGATCTTTTGCGAATAAAAAGTGCCCATAAGCTTTTGTATGCTCTGGAAATTATTGAAGCTTTGGGAAAGCCCAACAGGAGAATAAGACGTGAATCTACGGTAATAGCTTCTTGCACACAACACATGCTTTTCCCTCAGAACCACAGTATACACTGATGAGTTGTGTTAAAGTGTTTTACATCTTTAGCTCTTCTTACAAAGAATTGTTCTTCTTTATCTTCAGGGAAGTTATAGTGATCTTTACCCAGACTCAGATGACTCGAGTGAAGATCAAATAGAAAATAGTAAAAACACGTGGAGCTGCAAGGTTTGGCTTTCCTACAGTATTCTCTGATACCTAATACACTTTTTCAAAGATGATATAAAACAAAAACTTACTTAAAACATTATCTTAGAATTTTTGATCTCAAATTTGGGTACAACATTTTAAAGTTTTTCTATGTTACCAGGCCTGTAAATTTGTTGTAGTTGTATACAACTATTCCTTTCAGTTTTCATAAAATATCAGCTAATAGTTTATCAAGTTTGTTTGTTTGTTTTTTAATAAAGCTTAGATTGGTATCTAAGTGTAGTGATATTTCTGGTTTTGCTTTTTCTCACATTAGTTTCATAATATACTTACAGTTTGTTGCTGCTGGAGGGCTCCAACAGTTACTAGAAATTTTCAATTCTGGAATCTTAGAGCCTAAAGAACAGGAATCCTGGACTGTGGTAGGTGTTCTTTCACCCTTTTTCTCCAGAATAATATAGCTGTCATTTGTAAAGACTTCTGTTACTTTCAAACTTTGTTATAATTACTTTTCTGGAGTAAGTGAAATAATTCTATAGTTGAAACCAATGTAGTCTATGCAATAGCATCTTTTTCTTGAATATTTTATATTCCTGAATCATTTATTTTCTTTTAAAAAGATCTTAATTCTTTTTTGTATTTTAAAACCACCCTTTGTATTTTTCTGTGCATTTTTGGTTTAGTTTTTTGTCTAATCTTAAAAAATCTTGGTTTGTAGAACATAAAATTGTAGATCATGGAAACTTCTTAGAGAAAAAACCTTGGGTTCCATCTTTAGCAATTATTGCAACTGCATTGATTAGTACTATGGCATATCACACTTCTTTAAAGAAGTCAGAATTTGTTGAACAAGAAAGGAATACTTTATTTTTGCCTTTTTCTACTTGTTTTATGGGAGGTTGGTTTTTGGAAACTTTTATTATAGTCTGTTTTAAAAACATTAATCTGTTAATTATCTCTCCCTCTGGAGAGGCCAAGAAAAACCATTTCCCCTTAGTGGCATGAAGACAAAAGAGGTAGCGTTGTGACTATGGTGTTAATAAAGACACTTTTTAATAATAAATGTTATTGGTCATTCTTATGATGTCTTTTACATCATTATCACATTACTAGCTTGAGCTAAATTTGTGTTTCAATGAAAACTTTTTTAATTGCAACTTTCTCTTTTATTCTCAAGTCTGCGGCATTTGATTAAAAAAAAATGAAATATCGGCAGCTCTTAGTGATATGTTCATAAAAAGATAGCAATGAATAAGTATACACATCTCTGTATAACAGTTACTGAAATGCTAAAAAGAAGTCAGGTGTACTTTTTATGGAAAAATTGATCATTTGTAACTGATTTGAGTGTATCTGTTCCAAAATTATTTCAATATAGGAAGCATTGTCATTCTCTCTGTTCAGTATATAAACAAAAGTTTGTATGATGACCTCTATTGATCTGCTGGGGAATTATGCACAAAGCTGTGAAAAAAGTCACAGACCAATTAGTTCTGAGTCCTGATTTAGGCACGTGTGGGTGCTGTAGCTGCCCTGCATTCTGTGTTGCTGTGACAAGGTGCTCTGTTTTTCCTTAATTTTACTCTCATAACACACCTTCTGCTGGGGAGGGCTGGACAGGTGCTATGTTGGTCACAGCCAAGCAGCTGAGAGCCGTGACAGTTGAGCTCAAGAGTTACTAAATGAATCAATGGTTTTCATCTAACAAGAAATGTTACAGTACAAAATGGTGTTTTAAATCTAGCATGTATTGTCTGTACATGGTTAAATATACACACCTTGAAAGCACTTCTCTATACCATACTCTATCCACTGTACTGTCATGGAATCTGATGCAGGAAAGGCTCCTAACTGCTGAGCTTAACTCCTGAACAATTTCCTCTCTGCTATTTCATGCACTGAATAATAGAATGTCTTGAATGCCCTTGCTAACAGGACTAGATTATGAAAATGTTTTCATTGTAAGAAGTAAATTCTTTTTAATACCCTTCCTCTTTAGTGTTTACTCTAGAGAGTTTTTTTCCAGTTAGTTCTATCTGTTTATACCTTACTTAAACTTTTCATTTCAAATTCTGTAATAGGCACAGAATTATATATAGAATAAATCCCTGAAAAAAAATAAGATTTCTTTTTCTTCTTATTCCCAGTGGCAGCTGGACTGTCTTGCTTGCTTGCTGAAGCTGATATGCCAGTTTGCAGTCGATCCTTCAGATCTGGATTTGGCTTACCATGATGTCTTTGCATGGTCTGGCGTAGCAGAGAGCCACAGGAAGAGAACGTGGCCAGGCAAATCAAGGAAGACAGCAAGTGACCATGTGAAGGGCCTTCACATTCCTCGTTTAACAGAGGTAAGAGAGAAGCAGTGTGTCTGTTTTGGGAACTTGAGAAAAGTGACTCCTTTGTTGTGTGAAGCTTTTATTTTGATAATAAAATAATGTAGTGGGAAAGTTATTAATATGGATCTATGTCCTACGTGCTGTTCCCTAAAAAGTATTTCAGTAGCTTTAAACCTGGCAGTCTTAAAAGCTGGAACCAAAAGGGGGTTTGGATGATTGGTGAGCACATGAATTGGGAATTCTGAGTTCTTGTACTTTATTCCTATTCCTTAGATTTTGTTTTCCAAGTCAATTACTCCTTTTATTTTTTTTATGGTAACCTGTTATATGAGATGTCCACTCAATCTGGTTTAGGTTCCTTTAGTAAACACTAAAATAACTTGCTCTACTAAGGATCTCTGAGTGAGTATATGGTAAACTTACCTAAACCCTAAAGCTTCCTACCAGATTCCTGCACACTGGTTTCCTAAAGTAGAGCAAGCCTACGTAGTATTTTGGCAACAGAGATACATTCACTGGAAGTCAGTTCTCTTCAGTACAGGATCAGCTGTGATTGCCAGAAAGTGTAGATCTGAACTGTGAGGTATTTTTGACAAAAACAGATCCCCAAATTGCTAAATCTACTATGATACAGGGAAAAAATATTAAATGTATGAATTAATTAATGTATTATTACACAATGACTGTGTGTAAATGCTGCTACCAGTTTCTAGAACAGGTTTTAAATCTTTCATTGTCAGTTGATGAGTATTTTTGAATACAGTGGATTTGCTATCTAAATATTTTAAAATGTTTTCTTCAGACTTTGGTTTGAGAATTCTGTGTTGTTTGTCAGGTTTCTCTAAAAATGAATAATTTAAGTGAATGTATAGTCAATAAAATGTGTTGATCGCAGAGATAGGCAAAATTTACATACCCAACCCCATCTTCAAGCCTGAGATTTTTAAAAGGAAGTGAATAGTCTATGCTTTTAAAAAAATACTGTTTTTACTGAAAGTATTGAATAAGTGGGGTTTTCTTCTGTTCAGTTGTCTTAGATAAATAGAATGAAATTTTAGCATCTAGACTGAGTCAATGGAACAGGATTTTAGATTGGCATTAATAAAACAAAATAAGTTTTAACTATGGACATACTATGATTTCTCTTTTGCTCTTCTTCCCTCTACACAGGTGGGTTTTTTAGATTCACACAGTGTGTATAATTTAAAAACAGATCAAAAAGCTTGTTGTTATATTAACTGTTTTTTTTTCTTTTGACTTCAATTTTTAAAGGTGTTTCTTGTACTTGTCCAGGGAACCAGTTTGATTCAGCGACTTATGTCAGTTGCTTATACATATGACAACTTGGCACCTAGGTACAATGTCTTCTTATTTTTGTAATAAAGCTAATCAAGTGTTCACATTCTCATCACTGCTTTAAGTAAAGTAAATGGCTCTTTCAGTTGTAGTCCCTTCACATTCTCATCACTGCTTTAAGTAAATGGCTCTTTCAGTTTTAGTCCCCATTAACACCTGTATCAGAAATATAAACCTATTGGCATTAAACTTGCTTTTCTTAGTCACCTCTTCTGGTAGTTATCCTGCCTTTACAAAGAGGAAAGGGAGAGAGGAGAGTGGCAAAAACTCTCAAAGGTCAGGGTGTAAGACACAGAGCAACAAACTGTATAGGCCTTTATAAATTCTCATGCCAAAGCTATTTCTTTGTTCTCTCTGTAGCAATTAGCATTCTCAAGTTCAAGGCAATGTAAAGGAGAAATTAAAATAATTTTTAAATTGCTTAGTCGTCTGCTGGCTTTGATTTTTTTCCTATCCTAATAACATCGGCTTGCTAATGCTGAAATTTACCTTTATTGTTTTAGCAAGTGTGCATGTATTGAAGGAAAAAAATTACCTTCAGAAATTGGCTCTTAGGGATTTTTGTCCTTTTTGCCTGTTGTGTTGAGAAAAGCAGTTCCATCTAAGAATGTATCATGACAGTTGGAGTGATGGTGGGGAGGTCAGGATTTTTCCTGCTTTTGGTGTTGTAGAATTACTTGATTCCAAGTAATGGATGGTGTGTTTTACCATGCTTTTAAAAGATTGTTAGGACATTCAGAACCTTCCCAGTCAGGGCTGCAAGTGTGCTTAAATTTAACCACTAGCTGAGTTGCAGGAAAAATTGTACATATATACAGTATGGTTTTGGTTTCATAACCTTTTATTGCAATTTATAAAAAATATAAGTAAATACAAACATTTAAAATTTGCCTGAAGTTTGCAAATGTTTGTTCAAAGTGCAGTTCTCTCTGAGCTATAGTAGCTTTCTTCTGTGTGGATCAGTTCTTAGTTCTATTTTACATCTCTTTTTTTGATAAAATAAGGGGGTTGTGAGTATTTTTTCTTGACTTTTTATCTTGCCAGTAATGCTTTAAGGGGGTGACGTGAAGATTTTAATAGTTTTTATTTATTGTTGCTAATTTTGAATACTGTAAGAAATTGATCCTTTTAAGAGTAAAATTTTAGTCTTGTTACTTTTGTGTACTTGTATTTCTAAGGAATAATCTGTTACGTTCTTTGACAAAGTTCAAATGACTTTATTTTCTTTCTGTTCAGGGTGTTGAAAGCTCAGTCTGATCACAGATCAAGACATGAAGGTTAGTCACCTTTATTCTGGTTTACAGAAATCATTCTTGGCCCAAAATTCCTTGGAGCTCCCTATCTATCGATGGATTCTTGTGGAGGTTTCTTGCAAAAGGTCTGAATGACCCGTGTCAGATTAAGTCTGTATCAAATTAATTGTCAAAAGTACAGCACAGACATGCATTAATAGAGGTATGTCCTCCTAGGTGTGTGCCTTGCCTTTGGTTTTTCCACTTTGCCCTGCAGATGTTCATGCGTGTGGAGTGGAATTCTCAGTAAATGCTCTGTATCAGCTACTAGAGTCTTACTTGTAGCTGTTAAGAAGGAAAGAAGAGAGGACTACATAAGTTAGTCCAGGATAATGTTTATCTTAAGACATGATGCAGCCCATTATCAAAGTACCAGCTCAGTGCTTAAGAAGTAGAGATGCAGGATAGGATTGTGCCTCAGATTGGCAGTACTCAGAGTAATCTAACTTAGTTGTCATCAGTAGTACAATGCTCAGTATTCAGTGAAAATATTGTTAAAATTCTGAGCTTGGGTCCTGTGTGATGTGCCAGTAAGGATTCAGTCTTGTACATTAGTATGACTGAAGTAAGTGTAATTTGTGCTAGAACTATGCAATTCTTCAACCTAAAAAGCCTGTTTTGTTAGTTCCAGCATGATGTTCTCTTTCCCCATTTTCTTTCAGTCACTCATTATTCAATGTGGCTCCTGGTGAGTTGGGCTCACTGCTGTTCCTTGGTGAAATCCAGTCTGGCAGACAGTGATCATCTGCAAGACTGGCTAAAGAAACTTACCCTTCTTACTCCAGAGGTATGTTTAAGGACAGGTTATTGCATTACTAATTAGTGCATTATATGGAACCAGATTAACTTGTGCTTTGAACTGCCATTAAATTCAAAA